>NW_015632722.1:96558-160847 GCF_001515625.1 Sinocyclocheilus rhinocerous
AAGAAAATCTTCATTAAAGAAAATGCCATCCACTATTCATTGATAATGCACAGATTTGGTAAGCGTCTGAGTCCATAGGGGTATATAAGTCTTTAAAGGGTAAACATCCCCAGGAGAAAAATATATCCGCAACTCTAATGGCTCTCAGTGTTGCCATTACTTCTAGACAAGAGTAGTGCGCTTGGTCTCAGCAGAGGAGATTTATCAAAGAGTTATGTCAGAATTCACTCAGGAAGGCTTTCAGATGAAGTAATGGCCAGAAAGCGGCAATATTCCACAAGTATTATTATACATCTGCTCTGTTCATCATTTATCCTAACGTTTATATTACAGACAGTTGTTTAATGAAAAGCACAATCAAGTGGGTCGACGAACTGCATTTTGCATTTAACTGTAAGAATATTAATCAGATGCTAAGCCTGTGTGGCCCTGTTGCTGGTATAGCCATAACTGAGATGTTATGTAATGATGCCCTCACATGCCTGACAGTAAGAAGGTGAAGGTCAGTTTTATGGCAGGGAAATATGATAGTATCACTATTTCCTATCCGATAACAAATGGTGCACAGGATCCACGCTCTACTTTGGTCCAGCTAATAATCTGACATCCAGGGCGGAAAACAATTACTGTAATCTATCCTTGACTAGATGGCCATGGGGATATGTTGCCAAGGGACTCAGCAGAGAGATACGGTGGCAATGCAAGGACATGTCTGAGATCACATCAAAGATACCTGGAAGAGCCAATGTACATATAAAATGAAGTGGTTTGAAAGCACTTTCAGCTGGAGTTTTGATGCTGTAGCTTGTTAATTGGGTTTTGAAATCTTCGCTTAACTTTAATAGAACAAACAGGTGAATGTGCAAGTCTGCAGCAACCCTCACCGCAAGTACGTCAACAAGAAAAACAAATGTTTGTGATAGCAGACCTTCGAACCCATCACAAGTATTTGGGTTTGAGTTGATGAGTTCCTTGCAATGGGGATTTGAAGATTTGATTTGTACCCATCACATCCTGCACAGCTCAGTGGAGCAGTCATTTCCAAGAAACCATGAATATGTTGACCTTGGTTAGCTGCTGACAACTGCTCGATTTTTAAATTAATTAGTGTTTGAAAAGCGCTCTTAGCCCGAATAGGTGTTGAAATGCCTTTGTCACACATGTGGAGGCTCAGGAAAATGTTAAATGACTAATTATAGATGTAAAATGTCAGTTCGGTGCCATAAAGAATTTGAGGAAAGTTTGGTTTGACAGGTAATAGACAGTAATTGCGGAAAGCTTGGTCTTTATTGCCTATATAGATGCATATTTGGGGTAGAAGGAATGCAGAACAGCTTCTTTTACAGTGCATTAGAATATACTGTATTTAGCATACATATGTGCATTTGCCAATACAGACTGCTTATGTTGCATCCAGGCTGTTGGTTGGGCATTGTAATTAATGAGTTTGTGTTTTAATGTGTTGTCTGGTGTGTTTATAGTCTGTTCTTAGTTTTATTGATGGCATACACAATTTTGTGCCATTTACGATACTCGGGAAGCGATAAGCAAATTACTTGAGAGATCTAAAGTGACGTAAGTGATTGAAAGACATGCTGAAACATCATTTGGGATAATAACCAGTGAAAATGGCTTTCGTTTTCAAAAACAGAAATGTGTCGCCATCACCATCATTCTGATGTGTTGCCCATTTCTGCCAAAATTTCTAATTAATCACATTTATTATGATTTTATGTCAGTGTTTCCACTCAAGTTTATAATGATAGAACATCCTGGTAGTGTTAATGGGATGATGTGCCACAGCTTAAAAGAATTGTGATTATAACTGAAGTTTAAGGTTAGATTTGTTTCCTTATGGTAGAAAAAAAGGAACTATTATGGCAATTAGCATTATGTGTAATTTCAGTGTGCTTTAATGTACCTTTAAAAGTGGTTTAATGTCTTGTCATTGACTAAGGTCAACAGTCCTTTCCTCAGTTTTAATGTGTTGTCACTAGCAGAGCATTTCATTTGCAGGCCTCGTGTCAAATTATTTATTCAGCATAAACCTTTTAAATAGAAACAGGTGCCAAAGCAAATTTCCATCTACAGAATAATTTACTAAACCTTTGGATCTGGGTGTGTCTATGTCAATAGCATATTCAAATGAATGCTGAATAGGTTCATGTTGAAGGTTTTTCGAAATCAGTTTTTCATTGGTTTTTATTTATTTATGGTGATGGGCTGATCCAGTGGGTGGTTAATGGGTGCTCAGTAATGAAAGTGAGGTTCCATTAGGAGTTGATAGAATGATTCCATCTTCAACTGAATACTGTAGGTGTGTTATCACCTATCATTCTTAAACGGCTTCCTCCAGATATAGATGCATTCGGTTTAATAATAAAAAAAGGAGGGGGGACCATCTATAAAAACTGTTTAAACACGTCAACTTCAGGAAATATGAAAGGGTAATGTTCTGGGTCTGTATGTTTTAATTCTGGCACAATGTTGATTACCACAGAAAATAATTTCTCGCTCTCATCCACCTTATTAGCACCTCAAAACTGGTGGTTTTTTGGTACTTTATAGCTCAAATAATAAACAAGTTTTTACTGAATCTTAAACAAAAATACAAGCTTTGCATTACTATTTTTCAACCTTCTGGAATGTTGACCTGGCTTACTTCTACTTGTGTCGTAAATGCTTTGCTGCAACTGTGATTTGAGTGTGTGTGTGTGTGTGTGTGTTTTATTTTTTCTAACAAAAGATATGGATTGAGTCAATTATATTCTGTGTCTAGCAACACTATGCCTCAAATACTGTCTAAAACATATTGTACCCAGACCATTTCTTTCATTAATGTTCTTTGTAAGTGTACTTTGAAATAATGATACATCTCAGGAAGCAAGAGAAATGTGCTATTTTAAATCCAGGGGATGTTAATGGATCAGGATCAGCTGTATAATAACTGTATAATATCTGTATTTCAGTTTTGCTTAAGAGTGTGTATAATACATGATTTTCATCTGCTACTTCTGACTTTTTCCACATAAGATATACCCTGTTTCAAATATTCTTTAGTAGGTAATCAATCAATCAATACATTTATTTATTTATTTTGTTGTTGTTGTTGTTGTTGTTGTTGTTGTTGAATTTGATTGGCATTGGACTTAGATGATGTATTATGTGTTTAGAATTTTGAAAAAATCGCTGCTTTTACCTTTTCTAGCTGTGAAAGTGGTATTTGGGAAGCATATGGACCTGCAGTATATAAGGGTTTTGAAGAATTTAAAGTTACGAATGTTGGAAATGTGTTTGGTAAAAGATTATGTAAGGGTGGGCAAACATTGTATTTCATTCATATTTATAGGCTGCCTGAACGGTCAAATTTAGGCCCCTCTTTAACAAAAATTGAATATTTATTTATCCAAAAGAGGTATGTATTGGATCTCCATAGGAAGTAGAGCCATTGTTGAGTGTGCATTTGCATGGCTCTGTTCAGTAATACTACATCTCAGATTTACACATTTAGATTACAGATTTGCACATTTTAGAGCCCCAACATGTTCTCCTTTCCCTGTGTCGTCCATTTCAGTTGAAGAGACAAACATATACAGCTCTATTATTGGGGAAACAGTTGTTTTCTATGAAAATGTATAAATCCCATTGCCAATAATAACACAGATGCGTTTTTAAAATATAAATGAAGGCTATTGTTTGCTTATAGCTCGATGTGTTCAAATGATTACATATTTAACTGACAGAAGACTAATTTAGTGACAGAAAATCACACTAATTTCATACATTCGTTCATACAACACAACTTGTGGAATCTCTAATTTTCATCCGTTTTAACCTGGCTGTTACCGAGTTCTAGTGAGTGTCACATGACTCCATCTGATGGCAAAGCCAGGGTTCATTTTCAGGTCGGTCTTCCCATAACTAATGTGATGACCAGGAATTGTTTGTGTTGCTTTGCACTCATTATGCATTTATTAGTTAGCTGGTTTAATGACATGCACCATTTACAATGGGGAAAAGAGGCATTAATGCAAGTAAAGCATTTTCCACAATGTTTTCAAATATTCAGAGTGGACTAGTTATTATCATCATCATCATCATCATCATCATCATCATTATTATTATTATGAGCTTTTACATTCCCAACAAGACTTCTGTTTGACCTTTGACATGCTGGGCTACATGCTTGTCTGGATTAGCCCTAAGGACTGTGCCATTTGTCTGCATGCATGTCAAACAGCCACTTTATCTCCCGTACGAATACCTTGGCAGACATTTGTGGCCCAAAATACTTAATTAAACAAATAATTAAACAAAGTCTGCTTCACATCAAATGGTGTAGACATGCAGAGCAAGCTGAACTCTTCCCCTTGTCAAGGTTGACAACTGAACAGAAGTCCTGTCCTTCCACTCCTTTTTAAATTTTTTTCCTCACTTTTTCATTTTATGCCCTTGCCTTTTATTCAACACATGCCCATATTTTCTGTTTGCAGAGCACTTTGGAAATTGTTGACACTGCTATACTTTTCTGCTATTCTCTCTCATGCGCTTGATGATGGTTTCTTTTTCAGTGCTTACAAGTTTATTTAAAACCTGTTTCACCTGATTTCATGTTTTTTTGTTTAATTTTTTCCCCTTTAACTAGTGAAAAGGTCTGTAGATTTCAAATCTAGAGGAGTAAAATTATTCCCTGGCAAAGACAACAGCAACAAGTTTTCTATCTGTGAGTCTACCCTTTGTTACTATTTTATGGTAAATCTGTGTTACTCGTTTGGAGTCGATTACAGCAAACAGTGACTGTAAGATCATTGCAAGATCAGCTTGTGCTGATAAGCATTTATCGGTGAAATCACGGATGAATTTCAGTTCCCACAAATATTTCACAAGCAGAAGTTTCCAGGCAATTTAATTTAACCCCCCACTGACAGTTATTTCCTCAAAAGCATGAACGGCAGTTTACCGTAAAATTGTGATTTGTACACGTAATGAGGGAGTGACCTTGTGGCTTGTTGTATCTGTGCTCTTTTTATGCGTTGTAAATTCCTATCATTTTTATATTAACATCCAGTTAGCTTCTCTTCATTTTACTTTCAAAAACAAAGATTTGTTTCTATGGCTATTGGTCTAAGTTAGTTTTATAAATTATGGATTTTTAAGTATAGAAAATGTTTAACCTTGTGAATTACGTAACAGACATCAGACATTTATGAGCATAGTTCACTTAAGCTTAATTGCATAATTTGATTAAACAAGACAGTGACATGAAACTTAAATTCATGTTTCTTCACTTTAATGCTCCGACATGCACTCACATGTCTCTGAAACATGAAAAATGTGCGTTTTTTTCAATGACTGCCTAGTTAATTCAGTATACTGTATATTCAATTATTAAAACAGTTGCACCAAGATGGAGCCAGCCCTATAGATTTAAAAAGCTCTTTCGATTCCCTAAAACAGGTTTTTTTTATGCCAATAATCTCTAAATATAATGGTAAATATTATTGTACGGGATAAATAAAATAAAAAGGCAGATGTATTTTCACATATGACGACCCATTTACACCGTGTGAGAAAAATAGTAAGCATGATATTATAAAAAAATTATATTGTTTATTTTATATTGTACTTAAGCCAAGTGAAGTGATAAAAATATGTACAATTTAGGAAAGTACGGAAATTATATTTCATTTAATTTACATTTTGAAACCTGTTTGAAACCCCCACCCTTAAATTTATTATGAACATATCAAATTACACTGTAAAATATAGAAGGAAAATATGTTCTAGTTAGAATGCACTTTTTTTCCTGAAAGACAGTCCACCATTGCAAATTAGCTGTAGATATGCAGCAACAGTCACTTCAGCTTGAGATAAACTACAACAGCATGTCTCCCATTGACCAAATATTTAAAAACCTGCAATGATCTTCAACAGCGTAATATTTGTTTTAATTGACTCTTTTATTTTTTGGTTTGCTTGTGCTGTTCTTATTTTCCTTTGAATATATTTGTGTTGTCAGAGTGTGCCATGTTTTTTAGATTTAGGTTCATTTTTTATTGCTTTATTTGGGGATTGTTATCTGTTGATATTGCTTGCATGACCAATCTCCCTTGCCATTTCCAAACCAGCAGTCTCTCCGTTCCGTCAACAACACAACACAGTGAGCAATGTTTGCACCATGCAGTTCTGATCTAGTACCCATTGTGAAAGTTATCAAGCTAGATTGCAGCTGTCAAACACAGGAAATATCCACTATTACGTTATTTTTCTTGTAACTTGCATATTGTTGTGAATAATGCACTGTAAGCAACCCTTCCATAATTTCAGGCCTTTTCCATTCGGTGTGTGAAATTAGCTTTTTACTTTTACAGCTGTTGAGGGAATTTGAAGTGGTGTGGCCTTTTAGCACTTTTAGCACTTTCCAAAGTAAACTTATAAGACAGGCAAAGAATATGCAAAAACAAATGTGTAAAATTGCTTTCGGTATAGTTTAGCTTTGAATGTATCGCTATGGTATTGTTATACCAAAGATACCCGCACACATACTTTATATTTATAGCATATTGTCAAAAACACCTTCAGGTTGAGGGTGTTTTGTTAGACTTTATAGAGATGGGTGTAATGGTTTAAAGTGCTTCTGGCACTGTGTTGTTCATAGATTCCGATTAAAATGAACTTAAATTGAACTCTGTACTTTAGTTGTACTGCTTAAATATCAAGCGGAGCCAAATAGAACAGCTAGTGACTCCCCTCTAATGCTTGTGGAATATGTTTTAAATATGTGCTTCTGAAAAAGAGCCCATCTTGTTTCATTGTTAATGCAACTTGCCTTGTTGTATTCAGAATCTAGTGTTAGAAAGCAAATGAGCCTGAAGCCTAAATAATTTTCTGTTAGGAACAAAATGTGTTCAGAAATGCTGGTGTTCGATGACATCATGCAGTTAATAGAATTAAGATTAAATGTTTACAGTTGAATGAGTAATCGTTGACCTTTTATGCTTTCTCTTTAGTTATGTAGCAATATTTCAAGTTACTGTGATATGTAAACACACAAGTGTTTTAAAAAATCTGTGATATCAAACATGTAGTTGCTCGAAATGTGTGCCTGTTCCACTGTCTATGGTCCTGTCCTAATAATTATAATTTTAAATAAACCAACACACAAACAACAGTATTAAACAACATATAGGTTATTTAAAATGTCATTTAATACTATTTCATCTATTTCTTTATGCTTAAAAAAGTATTATTATGGTTGATGTTTTTATTTGTAGTAAATTGTAACTGCATATAGAGTACTATTTGTCACATTATTTGAGTAAATTTACCTTTCAGACCTATAAACAGCTCAACATTTTGCTAGTTTGCACCAGGTATATCTGTTTTACAGTCAAACCAGCTGGTATATTACTTTATTGGCTATATGGAAACACATTTTGTCTATAATTTGGCATGACATCACGGATGCACATGTCTACATTGATCATGCGGAAGTGAGTGCATGTGACTGCATGTTTAATATCTTGTTCGCTTGCTCGCCCTGTTTATGTGTTCAACTGAACGCCCCATATTTCCTGACGCATGTTGGCAAGGTCCAAGAAAGGGCATGAAGCATTGAGTATTTATATAAAGCTATGTTTTATTTGTGATTTGTTTGTGCATTGGCCACATGTGAATAAATTAACAATAAAAATGTCTATGCGATATGCTCATAAGTATTTGATCAGAATTACACCTCCTTATTCAAAGATTATGTAGAATATGCTTTATCCTGCGCAAGGTAATGGATGTGATTCTGGCAGTGTCATTTTTTTATTTACCAGTCAGTTCCTATCACAGAGTAAAGACAGTTTAGCTAGGGATGTGTGTGTTTTGAATTTATGAATGTTTTTGTGCTTGAATGTGTGAGATACAATGTCGAGAGTGTTTCATCAAGTGTGTGTTTGTGTGTGTGTGTGTGTGTGTGTGTATTTGTCTGTGTGAATTAGAGGGATGCAGAGAAAGAGAGGCAGAGGATAAATTTGAGGGAATGAGAATAACAGGTCTCACAGAGAGTTCTGCTTCTCTGACTGTTGATTGAGCTCTAAAAGCCCTGCGGGTTTCATACTCCACTGGCCTTGAAGGTGCGAAAAAAGGCAACTTTTCTAAACATAGCAGAGTGATAATTCTAAAGGAGGACGTGGAGAAAAAAAAGAATTGCACTAAAATAACCCTCAACTTCCAGCAGAAAGGCCTAAATTCTCCCAGGCTGATGGATGGTGAAAACAGCAACATGATGCTTTAGCTCAGAGCCCATTAGAAGAGAACAGCAAGTTAAACACCAAGACAGTCCCCTGACCTCAACATGTTTTTGTTTTTTCACACAGCCAGTTGGGTCCTATTAGTTTTCTTCATTTTCTTCAACAAAATGCTGCTGTTTTCAAGCGAATGTGTTTTGATGAATGAAATATTTCAGTTTCGAGTTGTAATTACTAGTACCTCAGTACACTTTTATTTGCAGTTAAGCTGTTTCCAAAATCGTATGCTGTAGCTTTAAAGTACACTGCAGCTGTAATATATATATATATATATATATATATATATATTAGGGCTGTCAAAAATGAATTACTATATATATATATATATATATATATATATTATAGGCTATATTTTTTCTTCTGACTTAGAGGCTTAATCACAAAGGTCAACTAAACAATATAATATAACAAGATAAAGTTCTAAAGTTACTATTTTAAATGTACTTTTACTAACTTTTGGCATTTTTCAGTTCCCAAAGAGATCATTATGTAAGATAGGAGAGCATGTTATTTTTCTACAAAGACTTGAGAGCCTGTAATTTTGGGCATTTTAATCAGATTTTAGTGGCTTTTTTTATCAGGACTGGCTCACATCCAAAAGCAGGGCCAAATTTGATCAAACTTTCTCCAAAAGGCAAATGGTCAAGATATTGGTCAGCCCTTTAAAAGACAATCTGTTCTGTGTCACTGAATGCCTCATTACACAGTAAAATATGGTCTAAATGTGAAGCCCAAAATTGACCCTTTTGTAGACAGAATTACTGATGAGTATCCCTAAAAGGTAACTAAATCTATAAATATGTTGTTGGACATGCATTTTCTCAAACAAATGACTGAAGATAAATAATGTCTTTATTTGTTTCTTAAAATATCAGAGGCATTAGTGTTAGAGTTAGGATTTGTGTTGAATTACAAATATTGTTATTTTTGTACGCCCACACACATGTAATGCCCATATGATAATGTTTTCAGCACTTTTTAAATTTTCTTTATTTGCATTAGCGGCATGAACTGAACTTTATTATGTTCAATAAAATGAATTATCACCTCAGCTGACTGGGATTCAACAAAAAGCTGAAGGCTTTTATGTAATTGCTCTTTCAGAATAAGAGGAAAATTTAATTTTGTGTCAGTTTTCATATATAAGCAGAGTAAAAGCCAGTGCACTTGCAGGGCTCAAAGTATCAAAGTGTTTGTTAGCTTCACAAGCAAGAAAATGTAATTTAAATCCCATGCATGTCTGTACACCTTGCACATGTGTGCAGATATACGTAACAATGCCTTTTTATAACACATTCACACTACTCCCACACTCAGTGATGTTACTGAAGGCAAGGCAAGTTTATTTATATAGCACATTTCATACACCATGGAAATTCAAAGTGCTTTACATAAAAGGAAGTAAAATAATCATAAAAAAATCACAACAATAAAACAGGGAACTTAAAAAATTTTTAAATGATTTAGAAATTGATTTAAAATGAATTTAAAACAGTTAAAAATGGAAAATGATTATACATAAAATGCAGTGCAATCAGTTCGGATTGTTTCATGATGTAGGCTGATTTTGAATCAAACATGCAAACTTTTTTTTTCTTGACATTCAGGCATTCAGGGATTATTTGTTTTTTTCGTGGCCATTTTCAGAGGCAAATCATTTGAATGGATGTTTGGACTGATAAGTTGACTGGTGAATGTGGAAATGAAAGGATAGACAGAGAGATAGGTAGAGTGATAATATTAACCCAATCTCACATATTACAGACATTCATCAGAAACTGTCTGTTTTCGTCTGTCTTAAAAAATTTCTTCATGTGTAGTTTTTGTTATTTGCTGTTGTCACCACCAATATGAGTCCACATTCATCACATCCTTTAAACTCTGGCAAGTCAAGCTGTTTTTGTCTGATTCCTGAGTTAAAGCTGCAGTCCGTAACTTTTTTTGGTTAAAAATGATCCGAAATCAATATTTGAGCAAGTACATAACCAGACAGTGTTCAAAACTATCGCCTTATTTTAGCCCGATTCACAACGGTTAGCTTATAATAATGTTTTCTAATTTGAGTGGTACGGGTAGGTTTTCGCAGGAAATTCGAGCATGCTGCTGCGTCATTACGTCACGTCTGTAAACATAAAGAAGTTGTCCCGGCTACTAGGCTATCACATGTGAGGATCCTGCTAGGTGGCGGATTGTTTGTAGCCTTTTCTCACAGCAGCCAGAATAATTAAATGTATAATTTTGATGGCGGATTGTAATCCATAATTCCGCACACAGCTGCAATTGCAGGTTTTCAAACAGAGATGGCGACAAAGAGGCAAAACTTACGGATTGCAGCTTTAAATAACCAATTTTTGGAGCAGGCAATTAGACATTTATAGGCACCATTTTTTATTAATTCTTTAGAAATAATTTGAAATTTGAAAATTTAAATAATTTGAAAGCAGCAATGGATAAATTTTGCCACATAAGACACTGTGTATATAATATTTTAGAACAAATTTTTGGACTTTATAGAGACTTCAAAGTGTTAAGGTTAATAAATGAATGTAAAATGATTTATTTTTTTTAGATAAAATGTAGTATCAGATGATATGTAATGCCACACTATGAGACTTCCCAAAAGTATTTCATGTCAGCTACCTAAAATCTTGATAAAAGTCCATGAACTTACATGTAAATTGCCAGGTAAAGTGGGAGTTGATTTGAAATAGTAAGCATGGATTAATCGCATGAATAAAAATGGTAATTAACTTAGTCACAGTGTGGGCTGAGTATCTCAATGTTCAAAGCTCTGCAAAATACAGGAAAATCACATTTTGACAATCTGTTGCTTTTGATGTTAGTCACAGTTTCACCCATGCTTTGACAAAATCAACCTTTGTATTGGTTTGACATTTGCATATGCTCCATTTTCCCATTGCACCTTTCCAGAACCTTTAATAGTTAATGAAGAAGCCAGATTGAATCTGTACAAAGCATGAAAATGGATGCTTGGAGGAAAAACGGGTTGAGGAGACTGACAATCTTCGCAGAAAAGTACATAGAAGTTTCATAATGTTTAAGTTGAAGTTCTAACAGCTTCAGTGTCAATTGCTGCTTCAAATAGGGCTAATTTTCAAATTGCTTGCTGAGAAGAACAAAGAACAGTCTATCAGTTTTTCTTCCTGTACTTCTTTTTCACCATCTTTTTCTTGTTCTTTTTCCTCAGAATCACTCAATGATCACATGTTTAAAACTAGCAAACTCATGAATAATGTAATATTGTCTCGTCTTTCCACTTTAACTTGTGTTGTCCATTTGTACGACATTTAATGTTTGTCATTACCTTTGACCTGTGGGATAAATTCACTAAACAGTTGCAGCACTTCAGCACACAATATTTCAGACGAAAAACTAAACAAAAAAAACTGCATCATGATTATTTAAATTAAGTATATTTTTCCCAACATTTGCATAATTTAGTAAATTGGCACTAAAACTACAGGGACAGCCTGTGCAAATAAATTACGCCATCAGTAGGCATCCTTCAGTCTTAGTGAATTCCTCACCCTGTGTCATGACCACACTTCCATCATTCAATCACAAGCCATTTCTGGAGAGACAGGAACATCTTGAGCCTCACTTAAAGGAATTTAAGGTCCGGCAGGTGTTTACAAGTCTGAATCAGTAAACAGAAATTAGAGGAAGCCACACTCTAAAAAATGCTGGGTTGTTTCAACCCAACTTTGGGTTGAAACAACCCAGCATTTTTTAGAGTGCACTGTTCCTCATTAGATTATCTTAAGAATCAAAAGTTTTTGGGGACAGTTGAACAAATGCAAACACATCCACTTAAGAAAGTAGTGAAATGTATAAAATTGGTACAAAAAAAAAAGTTTAAGTGTAAAACTCTGCATTTGCACTGTAGAGTCATTTTAGCTTCATTAATAGTTCAGGATGCATAAAGAAGTAAGTGTCTTCAATACAGTGGGAGTCATTTTAATTTTACAGTGCTGTGCTTGTGTGCATGCTGATAATAGTGAGCATTTCTGCATTATGTTCAGACCTCTCTTTGTACTAATCAGCATATTTTAACTGCATGGTTAAATGAAATATTAATTGTGCATTAATTTCATCAGACTATACACCTACATGTGCGTATGTGCATGTAAAGGGCTGCATTTGAAGTCACATTCACTTGGTTGGAAAATGAGAGGTGACGGTCCTCTCGGCCCCAGATAGACAGTTATCAAAATTACTCATCTTCAGACTAGTCACATGGCCCATGACAACCACTCTAACCTTCAGTCTTAACCTTCGTAGACTAGATCACACATCATATATATATATATCTATATATATATACACACATTTATTTTGCACAAGAGTTACTGCTTGTTGCACTTGAATCACTTCTTAAGTCAGCATTTTTTTCCTAACATAGTGTCTAATCTACTATTAATACTACTGATAATAAAGTGTGTCCTCAATTTAGCACAAAAAGCTGTTAATATGACCTGGGATTTAGCAGATACACCACTTTCAATGATGTAGTCACACTCTTACAAAGCGACAATTGCACTAAGACACATTTGTGGGGACGTGTTAAGTTATCAGATAATTTGAGGATGTGTGCATTGTGTGTTTTTGTCTGTGTTCACGTGTAAGTTCCACCTCCTCTTCAAATTGTGACCCTAGTGTTATGTACATTGTCAGCAGTTCTGTGAAGCCGTTTGCATGAGGCTTGCATGAAGAAAATGATGTTTATCTGTATGTATGTGCCTAATGGCAAACTGTGCTCTGAATTCGCAGTAAACGAAGGAGGAATCAAACAGGTCTCTAACTCCTGTCCAGACCCGGGGGAACCTGAAAACGGCAAGCGCATTGGCAACGACTTTAGGTAATCACCATTAGGTACTGTGTGTCCTGATATTGGCTTCGCAAGAAGGTATCTGGTGACCATTATTACCGCATTCTCCACCAAGAAAGCCAGCATTAGGTGCTAATAATTACATTCTTATTGGTCAGTCGCAGCATTTTGATGTTTCCTAATATTCTCCGTCATACATGCAGATGAAATACTATAATATTGCAGTGCTAGTCTTCTTACCGTACTGACTGTATTGTACACTATTTTTTAGCAGAAGCTTTAAGATTATATGCAGATAAGATTAAATAATTTCAACTCAAGTCAATATTTAACGCCCAAATATTTATTTATTGGAAGAGTAGTTGTGTAATAACTGGGATAATGTACAGTCAGCCCTTACATATTAAATTTTCCAAGAAGAGAAGAAACCTGTATTATGGATACAGCGCTTCTACACTGATACTTGTCATTAATATTGTAACATCTGAATATCTTGTTGTGGTGACCTCTGTTTAGCACTCCCAGAGCATATAAATCATGTTCTCCAGACCAGGCTCTTCCAAGACTTTCCCAAAGTCCCTAAGTGACACTGATGTTATTTCAGGTTTTTGTGTAACATGGCGTTAGGATTACAGAAAAACCCCAGCAAATTCAACGGGAGCGTTTGATGTTTGTTAGCAGAGGGTTTTACACACAAGATCGCACAACATGTTGCAAAAGAACTGTTTGCTGTTTCCTCAAATGAAAGTGTATGATTGTCAAAATGTGAAAGCATTTGCTGAAAGCATCGGCACTTGTTGAGTGGATTGGTTGAGTTCTGCTCAACCTCACATTGAAGGAAGTGTTGAAGGAATGGAAGAAACTTCAAACTAGATTTGATAAAGTATCAAGACGTACCACAGTATTGATTGTACACTAGCTAGGAGGATAAGACGCTCTTTTGATATCCCTTCATTTATTTATCCCCCTCCTGTGCATGCTGCAATACTTTTCTCTCAAACTTCTTTGTGTATGTGTGTTGCGTGTTTGCATAGAACTGAGAGTAGACGGCATATTTAAATTGAAATTTGATATTTTTTTTAAAGATGCACAGTATTTTTCTGTGCCATGTTGCATGAATGACTGCTACCGTGGTACACAAAGTTATAACCCAATGAACTGTGCTTTTAGCTATAAAAGCCTAATTTTCATGTGCATCAAATTAAATATGGCATTCACCCTGATTATTCAGTCATGCTAATGGATTTGTGTTGGATCTGATTTGTTTGTCAACCTGTGTGTGTGCATGCACGCATATGGGTCCTGATCCCTACAGTATTGGCGCCACAGCCCAGTTCACCTGTGATGAAGACCACGTTCTCCAGGGCTCCAAGAGCATCACGTGTCAGAGAGTGGCGGAGGTGTTCGCGGCATGGACTGATCATAGACCTGTTTGTAGAGGTAAGTCCGTTAACTGCAAACCACACTGAACGTCTGTGTATATTTCTGTTTAAACTCAATAAGTGTAAATCAGATCAATGTTAGACTCTTTATCAGTCTTTTATCGGTGGTCTAGTCCTGCAGTTTAAAGGGATAGTTCACCCAAAATGCTTTTATCAGCACTTACTCACCCTTGTGCTCCAAACATATGTGCTGTAAAAAGAGATGTTTAGAAGAATGTTCACACTGCTTTTTGCCATACAATGAAAGTGGATGAGTACCAAATGTTGTCTAAAAAGATTCCAAAAAAGACCAAAAAAGCAACTTAAAATTGGTTTATGCGACTTGTGTGCTATGTTCCAACTTTTATGAAACCACGCGATATACTCTCAGAAAAAATGTGCAAAAATCATACCTTTAGGCGTACAACAGCTAGTCACAGTAATGAACTGTTCCTAGTAGTACCTTAAGGGTACATATTAATACTCTAAAGTACTAATATTCACCTTTTTGAGGGTAGATAAGTTGTCCCTAAGGGTACTGCCTGAGTGAAAAGGTATAAATTTTGCAAAAAAAAATTCTGACAGTATAGCTTTGCCACAGGCTGAAATTAAAGTTGTTGTTTGCAAAAATATTGCCCTCAAATCTCATTTGCGCATATTCTGATATGGTGAGTGTCACTTCAGTCACGTGACAAGTGAGAGCCTATGTGGTTAGCATTGCTGACATCAAATCTGGTACAATAAATCTCTGCACACAATGTTTAAATGTGTACTTATGCATATTAGATTTTAAGCAGCAAAACCTGGTCACCATTCACTTTAATTGTATGGAAAAAGAGCAACTTGAATATTCCTCCCCTTCCTTTTGAGTTCCACTGAAGTAACTAAGCCATACAGGTTTGAGGGTGAGAAAATAATTTTTGGGTGAACTATCCTTTTAAGATTAAACCTACACAGTCTCTATATAGGTTGTCAGCCCTCAGCGTTATGAATGTGGGTCAGTCATCATGAGGAGATATTTGGTCTGAATACTTAGTAGGATTAATTATTGCTAGAAGGGTTAGGTTAAATGTGTAATATTAATTAATTTTAGGAGTGTTTGCAGTTGTCTTGTGACAAGCTTACTAATCAACTTTTTTCCCACTGGATCTGATAGTATTGCCATGGCAACTAGTAAAATTCAGAGCAAAATTTGCATGCCAGCAGTGACTTCTAGCTTTTCACAGCCCTAATGGCTTTAAGTGTCAGTTGGCTGCCCTGGACAAACAAACAGGAATTGGACTGTCGCCATCATTCAGGAGGACACTTTAATTATAGCTCAAATTGATGTGGAGTGACACGGACACTTTCATCAGCATCTAAGGATCACTGGATATTCCGTTTTTTTTTGTTTTTTTTTGGCTTGTATTTCTTTTTCATTACACTTATTATTAATTACCAGCACAATAGTCATGAATTTATTTAGCCATAGCATTAAGTTCATTCTCATCTCTGTTTTAGTGTTTATTTAAAACAAGGGCATCTTGCTATCATTGTAGCCTCCAATCTGATTCTGTTAGTTATCAGCTTGCATCATCTTTTAATGCTCAGCTAGCCAGCAGAAGTGACTAGCCAGCTTTAAATCGCAGTTGCACAGGGGTGGAAATGTTGTAAAACTGCACCGCTATTAGCACAAATGATGCGTTTCAATGCAATGTAATTCACATAATTTCCTTTTATGAATAAAATCATGTATTAGTGTGCATTGTTTTGACCTGTGCAGTGGCTTTGTTGAGCTACAGAATTACTATGCATGTAAAATCATAATTATTTTAAATGACAAAGGTTTATAAATGGCTTTTATTGACATTTTAGTTTATCTTGCATGTTTTTTAATTGGATCAGATAAACTATTAAACTGGATATAATAACAAGGGATATTAAGTTGTCATATGGTCATGTTACTATGTGTCCCGCCTATGTATTTAATTAGATTATTATAGCAGACTTTTTTCCCAGTGAACAATCTCTATTAAAATGTGTGACATGACTCTTCTTTTCAGTCACAGCTTTGGATAGCCACTAGTGAAAGGACTTGCATGTTCTTGTGCTGCCTTCAGCTAGTCAGGCCATCATTTTTCTTCAATTCCAGAGTAGTCACATTGGCATTTACTACTCTATTGGCTCAAAAACTTCTGTCTAGAACTAAGAGTGCCTGTGGGCAAAGATGGCATATTTCAACCTTCCAGAGAGCTCTGTACTAGCCATGCAACTGCCATTGATATGAAAGTGAATGCTAATGTTCTCTGCAGGTGTTATGGGCCTTAGAACCTAGACAGTGTGACCCCAAGTGGCCACCTAGGGAAATCACAGCTCTAACATTACAATTTACAGTTTGTCTTAGCAGTTCATTTTTATATTTATTTACCAGCAGATAGAAAAAGACAGAGAGGTGGCTCTTTAAAAACTGTTTTATTATTGAGTCAAGTGCAGTAATTCTTGTCTTTTGAAATAAGAATAAGAATAAATAAATTGATCTATGTAGAAGAACGAGTACCCTTAAAAAGGTGATATTGTGTCTTAGGTGGACTATTAATGTGAGTTTGTGTTTGTTTAGATGAGTGTAGTGTGAGTTTTGTGGCTCAAAGACTGTAGCATGCAGGAACATTAAGGTGTGGAACAGTGTTCAAGGTTTAATGATGTCATTGATCATTCTGGGTGGCGATTGTTTTTTAGTTCGGCCTGTTCCAATGTCTTGAATCTCCTAATCTTTATGTTTGGTGCTGACTTGGCCCATTTTCCCTGCAGAGGTCAGATTCAATGCCAGGACGTGTAAAACAGCAAATATGGCTGGATATACAAGGGATACATAAAGGAGGTTGTTTTATCTGGTGCAATGGGCAATTATCTTGATTCTTAGAAGTAAAAGCTGAATGATAAGCTTTTTTGCCTCAGAAAAACAGCAATGTTCTCGATTTAAAATATTTGGTAATGGTAGAATCACACTAGGCAGTCAGGGTAATGTACTTTTAAACCAAAGAGGTGGAAAAAAATTGGTAAAAGTGGAAGGAAATGTTTAAAGTTTTTATCTGGTCCTTAAATTTGTTTGGCTGAGCGGTGTTCCAATAGTATAGTTGGGATTTTTAAGTAACTCTTTCTGCAAGTCAAGTCAAGTCACCTTTATTTATATAGGTGAATACAATACACCTATATAACGCTTTATACAATACAGATTATGTCAAAGCAGCTTTACAGTGTGCTGTGCTGATAATGCAAGAGGACCATAGAAAATGTATCAGTAAAAGTCAGTTCATTGTTGATTCAGTGATGTTGTCGTCCAGCTCAGTTCAGTTCTCTTCCAATAGTGTCTGTGCAGTCAAGTCAACAATGTTGCCAGAAATTGTGTCCCCAATTAAGCAAGTCAAAGGTGACTCTGGCAAGGAACCAAAAGTCCTCCTCTGGCCAGACAAAACCAGTATGTTGTGGTTTAACTCCAGGCTGCAACACACGTCAGATTGAGCAGATGACTCATCTGGTTCTCATGGTCTTGTGCCACTGGCTGACGAGGTCTTCACAGGGGATCTGTTTCTAGGGTTCTTCTAGTTGACATGGTCTCCGCTGACATTGATGGCTGTAGAGGTCGTCTCTAGGTGCTGATCCACCATCTGGACTGGATACGGACTGGATCCAGGTTACTGCAGTGACCATCTGATCTGGATATGGACTGGATCTGGATGGCTACGGTGACCTCGGAATAAGAATAAAACAGACTAATACATGCCATTCTTCTTATGATGTAACAAGTGCATCGGGTGTTATGGGAAGTGTTCCCGGTTCCGTTTGGCCTAATTAATGAAGCCTAACAATACTTTAACGGATTTGAATTATAGATTGTGAGTTATGTGTATGCCAGGTTAAAGAGATGGGGTTTTAATCTAGATTTAAACTGACAGAGTGTGTGTGCCACCCTTGAGGTCATTAACGTTTCTTCATTTGACATTGAGAGCATAGGTCAGGTGCATCAGGTGTAGCATAGGTTTAGATGTATTCAAGACACAAAAATACGGTTTTACAAATGCTAGAAACATGAATTTCAAAGGAAAGGTTGCTATCAAATAGCACACCTAGGTTCCTAACTGATGACGAAGAATTGACAGCAGAGCCAGAGCCATTTTTTTTCAGCTATGCATTCTGTTAGTTTTGCGAATTGGTATGTTTCGTCAGGCCACAAAGAAATATAGAGCTGAGTATCATCAGCATAACAGTGAAAGCTAACACCGTATTTCCTGATGATATCTCCCAAGGGTAGCATGTAAAGCGTGAAAAACAACGGTCCTAGTACTGAGCCTTGTGGTACTCCATACTGCACTTGTGAATGATATGATACTTCTTCATTCACTTCTACAAATTGATGACGGTTATATAAGTATGATTTGAACCATGCCAATGCAATTCCACTAATGCCAGCATAATTTTCTATATTCAAAAGAATGTTGTGACCGATAGTGTCGAATGCAACGCTAAGATCCAGTAGCACTAATAGAGAGATGCAACCACGATCGGATGTTAAGAGCAGGTAATTTGTAAGTTTCTAACAGGTCATTGAGCATTCTCTGTACTATGATTAGGGGTTGCACCGACTAGTCGACTTCAATGCTCTGCCATGACGCTTTAAGCTTGATGTCGACTAGTCGCTGGTCCTATAGAGGGCGCAACAGGATAAGAAATCTTTGAAGGACTTCCACATTTATGCTCCGTTTCCAAACAGTTAAAATGACAAATAAATGCATGATCTGAAAGCGCTCACAAGACATGCGAGATTATATTACTGGATGTTCGAAATTGAACGAGAGAATACACGTTTTAAACCGCTTATTGTACAGGTAGGTAAGTTAATCGCTGTTCTAATCTATTGCGCTGCTGTACTGTAAAGCGGGATTTATACTTTCGCCTGGCTCCGCTTCGCGAGCCTCTGCTGACTGCGCGCGTACAACTGATTAAAAAACTGATTTATTTTACATCAAACACAAGACAACCTTAAGCAAATAGTGTATAAATAGTATCTAAATGAATTATAATTTATAATGTTGATTTTGATGATTTAAGAAGTTTATACAATTCTTCCTGTCCTATAGCAGAGAATGAGTGGTATTGTTCCTCAGGGAATATAGTGCACTGTCTGATGCAATACTGTAGCTGATGGCTGCATGGTTATAATTTAATCTCTAATAGTATCAATCTTGTAAGTAAAGAAGTTCATAAAGTCATTACTGCTGTGCTGTTGGGAAATGTATGCGCCTGCTGATGCTTTATTTTTTTGTTAATTTAGCCACTGTATTGAATAAATACCTGGGGTTGTGTTTTTTTCAAAAAGAGACGAAAAAGCAGATCTAGGAGTTTTTAAGGCTTTTCTGTATGTAGAAGTACTTTCCCTCCATGCAATACGAAATACCTCTAATTCTGTTTTTTTTCCCAGCTGTGCTCCATTTTCCGGGCTGCTCTCGTTAGGAGCGCGAATGTGCTCATTATACCATGGTGTCGGA
The DNA here is from genome assembly GCF_001515625.1 of Sinocyclocheilus rhinocerous. Taxonomy (NCBI): domain Eukaryota; kingdom Metazoa; phylum Chordata; class Actinopteri; order Cypriniformes; family Cyprinidae; genus Sinocyclocheilus; species Sinocyclocheilus rhinocerous. Next base: position 116,648 of record NW_015632722.1, read on the forward strand.
CTGTTTTCCTTAATCTTCTGTAAGCAAAAAGGAGCAACCGTGTCTAAAGTGCAAGAAAAGAGAGAGTCAATAGTTTCTGTTACACCATCAAGTTATTCTGAGCTATTGGATATGATGAGGAATTTAGACAAATAGGGAAGATTATTTACAAAGCATTCTTTTGTTGTAGAAGTGATTCTGCAGATGTATTGTTATGAGATTAGGTGGCAACAAGTGACTTTTCTTTCTAAATGAATCACTGAGTCATTCATTCAACCGATTCATTCATTAACAGGAGCAAAACAAGTCAGAAATCGCATATACTCTTAGCAGATACTTGAATAAGTAATTACTTCGCAACCGTTAAAAATTATGTTCCCCTTCAAGGGAACTCGCATTGCATCCCCATAGTGTCCACTAGAAGGCGAAGTTTCTCGTTCCCTCTCAGAGAACCATGTTCAAAATAAAATAGTAACCTAAAAGGTAAGTTACTAAATGTTGACTTCTTGTTTACAACGTTGAACTATTACAATATTGCACAATTGTGACAGCATTCTTGCTCATATGGTTTTGCTTAAATTTACCTTTCTATAAAGCTTGTAGTGTGAATTTAGTCTATACCTGGGGTTGTGTTTTTTTCAAAAAGAGACGAAAAAGCAGATCTAGGAGTTTTTAAGGCTTTTCTGTATGTAGAAGTACTTTCCCTCCATGCAATACGAAATACCTCTAATTCTGTTTTTTTTCCCAGCTGTGCTCCATTTTCCGGGCTGCTCTCGTTAGGAGCGCGAATGTGCTCATTATACCATGGTGTCGGACTGTTTTCCTTAATCTTCTGTAAGCAAAAAGGAGCAACCGTGTCTAAAGTGCAAGAAAAGAGAGAGTCAATAGTTTCTGTTACACCATCAAGTTATTCTGAGCTATTGGATATGATGAGGAATTTAGACAAATAGGGAAGATTATTTACAAAGCATTCTTTTGTTGTAGAAGTGATTCTGCAGATGTATTGTTATGAGATTAGGTGGCAACAAGTGACTTTTCTTTCTAAATGAATCACTGAGTCATTCATTCAACCGATTCATTCATTAACAGGAGCAAAACAAGTCAGAAATCGCATATACTCTTAGCAGATACTTGAATAAGTAATTACTTCGCAACCGTTAAAAATTATGTTCCCCTTCAAGGGAACTCGCATTGCATCCCCATAGTGTCCACTAGAAGGCGAAGTTTCTCGTTCCCTCTCAGAGAACCATGTTCAAAATAAAATAGTAACCTAAAAGGTAAGTTACTAAATGTTGACTTCTTGTTTACAACGTTGAACTATTACAATATTGCACAATTGTGACAGCATTCTTGCTCATATGGTTTTGCTTAAATTTACCTTTCTATAAAGCTTGTAGTGTGAATTTAGTCTATATATAAGTCATATATAAGTTTATATCCTTAGTTTAGTTTTTTCTTTCTTTTTCTGTTTACATTTACATTTGATTGTAACAAATACCAGTCTTACGCAAGCCAGAGGTTTCGTCATTGTTTTGTGAAGGTGGGATAAAAAATGACAGGTTATCGTTGGCCAAGTAATGAATTGTTTGCTCATCCTGTCCTTTAATTTTATAGATAATTTCTCTCTGGCTGCTTTGCTACAGGCGAGAGAGCCAAGGCAAGGCCGTTCATTTAGCAGGCCGTAATTGAGCTGTCAGGGAAGGCACAAGCGTGCACAGATATACGTCACTGTGAGAACTGATGTAGCTTGCTGGACCGCTTCCCTGAGCTCTTAAATCGCCAGCTTGTCCATAAGTCGTTGTTGCTAGTATGTAAGAACAGTACAACAACACTGAGACGTAGCGACAGGAATAACAGCAGGGATGGACTTGTGAATTGTTTATGGACACCCTGTTTACACCACATCAGTGTTGTAGCTCTTAGTATCACGTGTCTTGAGAAAAGTTGGAAGGACTAAGAGACATTATGAGATGAGATAACATTATGGAGAGAGAGATACAAAAGGTAAAACGAACAGCAGAAGCATGTACTGTCATTTATTGTCCAATAAAAAAAAACAAGAAGACCGAACAAACAGGCCAGAGAGCAGTGTTTATCTTGTCAGTGTCAGTGTTTACCAAATTAGTACTGAAAATGTTTGTTGACAAAATGTTTGACGCTAATGTGGGCTAGCATTTTAAACAAATGATTTTAATTTAAAATATTGATTTTAAAATGTTATGTATACATTGCCGTTTACAAACATTTATTTGATTAAAAATAAAACTTTAAAATTAAAATGTAAAACTTTAAAACAACTGTTCTATTCTATCTGTTTAATAATTATATTTAAAATTTAATTTATTCCTGTGAAGACAAAGCTGAATTTTCAGCAGTCATTACTTCAGCCTTCAGTGTCACATGATCCTTCAGAAATCATTCTAATATCCTGATTTGGTGCTTAAGAAACGTTTCTGATTATTATCGATGTTGAAAACAGTTGTGCTGCTTAAAAATCAGCATTTTACTCTTATATCATTTCTGTATTCTGATTTCATGTAGCATCGTCTCAGTTGGTTTGTGCTGTCTAAAGCCATAAAATACAAATGGGCACCTAAGTGACAAGAAGGTAGTAATTTAGTAGAGAGCTAAATATTTATGTTAGAAAGTATTACTAAAACAGAAAAATTCAAGAAACATTTTATATTTTATGTTGATAAATCTATATCATATCATACTTGATTTTTAGGACAAAAAGAAAAAAAATCATTTTTCAAATTTGCTTGGTCTGCTACGTTTTGCACATTTATTGTCACATTGACAATAAATGTGCAATGAACATGAAATTATATGTTGAACAAAAAGCTGTTCATAAATCAGTGCTGTATGAGAGGAAGAGGGAAGGGTGTTGCATTTGTTTAACCACAAATAACTTGTAGCCAGGGGTAGAAATCATCCTGTGACACGCAAGTGACTTGCTAGCTGTGTCAGATTTGTGTTAAGGAGTGCCTGCAGCTATCTGGACAGCTGCCTGCTTCATTGGAGGTCTGCACGCTCGGAGAACATGACCACCTACTGCGCAGGCTTACAAAACCCCCTTCCCTCTGCAATGTTACCCACTCCAGAACCCACTCAGTATGGATGAGAAGTGTGTTTCTGCATGAGTCCACACCCCCAACTTTGTCTCTCTCACACACATGTGAAGTTTGTGTGACTATCTTCTCAGCAGGTCCCTAACCTTTAGCTCTCGACAAAATCACTACCTTCATGTCACTTGGGTGCCTGTTTGTTCTTGAAGCTACAGGCTGCACAAACTAATTGAGAAGATGCTACATGAAATCATGCAGAAAATTGCCTGGATCTATGCTATTTTTTTGACATCCCAGGGGTACGCTGAGTTAATCATAAATTTTAGTTCATCCATTTATTGGGTCCAACACCTGACATCCTCCCTTTGCATTCCCTTTCTTTTTTGGGTTGTTAAAAAGTATATTGTGAGTAAACAGAGAAATGTGTTGTTATGTGAAGTTTGTAATTGTGAAGCCTTACTAGAACAGACCTCTTAACATTGTAACAGTCGTGCGCAACTGGTGGGTCGTGATGCGGTCATGGACAGCAGGGAAGATACAATGTAAAATTAAATTAATAAAATGAACTAACCATTAATCATGCATACCTAGGATGGCAACATAAATACATAAATACTATTTGAGATATTTGTTATGTACAGTAAATATGATATCATTGCTGTATCACTCTGTTCTAAAGACTAGTTGGAAATCAGGAGATTAATCAGTTATTGTAATTATTAGCACAATTATTATATGCCATTGACAACCTTAGATTTTAAATACAAAAAAAAGGTTTATTATGGTTTACTTGTTTAATATGCTGAAAAAAATATTTGCTGTATGTGTTTCATAACAATTTTCAGATTTTTTAAATCATGTGTTTTATTTATTAACAAATTATTTAATCTAGGGGAAAATGTTTTTAAAATACCATGCATTATTTTTTACACTTTTTTTTTTTTTTTTTTATTGGGCCGTGAAAAATATGAGAAAATGTGACTCAGACAACATTGAACAAGAGATTGCTTTCAACAGGGATAAATATGATTTGTGCCAACCACAATGTTTTTAGTGCAGTGAATTATTGGCTGTCGAGAGCATGAAGCCATTAAGATTCAATTTTGTATGATGAACACTTTTGGTCCTTGATGTACCACTTGCTGTCCAACGTGAAATCTAGGTGTTTTTTTGTTTTTGTTTTTTTTATATATACAGTTCATGTAATGCATATGAGTCACAGGATACATATGTAACATGAGGTAATATTTTACAAATTGCCAAGCTTCATAATACTGTATATTATTATTAATAAACACACACACACACACTCTTTGCCCTCAGCTCTAACTGGCTGCACATAGGTTTATTGGTATTCCTCACACGACTGTTAGTAGGTGATTCACGCAAACATCTCATCAGTTTAAGCTAAAGTTTATTACGGATGCCAGACTGGAGAGGGCTTGTCACAGGATACTTCTCTAATTAGGAGCCCCTTGACGAAAGAATGACTTTCAGAGGAAAAAGAATGCTTTCGGGCCTGAAGGAGCCTCACGGTTCCCCTGCGCTTGCCTGAGATAATGAGTTATTCTTTTTCAAAAGCAATCAAGATGTCAGGAGCCGATAGTGAAACCTGCTGCCATTGGAGATAATGCCTCCTTGTCTTTTCATCAAAGCCCTGTCACTTTGACATCAACCATGATAAATACAGCAAAAATACAAGAGGCTGGATTTGAGAAGGCGTAAACCCGTAGTCGTCAATTTAAGATATCACTGTCACTGGCTTTGGGAGAGAAACACCAGAGCGTGTCTACTTAGGAAATTATAACTGACGTTTCTATATTAAGATGACGAATCAGGCCCAAGTGTGTTTGGCTAAGCCTGCTTCGAATTAACTCGTTTAGCCGGCATGAAGTTAGTCATCTGAGGATTTGATTGGATTGCTAATCGTTGACAAATTAAGACGGTCATGGATGACTGGTGGAGGCTTGTGGCTTATATTCCAATATGAGCCATGCAAATCCCGCAAAAACATTATGAGCGGTAAGTGAAACTCAATCCCTCGAGATGGTAGGGTCGCAGACTTTTTTTTCCTAATTATCGAATCAATAGTAGAAAACATTAGGTGGCCGCTGACCACAGCTGAAACCAATTAGCTAGGACTTTGATGTGTTTTTGAAGAGAAAAGGAACTTTCCTGATTTTTTTTTTCTGACTGTTTTCTCTTTTTTTATGTCTCTCTTCCTCTGTACAGTGAAAACTTGTGGATCTAATCTTCAAGGTCCATCAGGGACTTTCACCTCACAGAATTTCCCCATTCAGTATGAGAGCAACTCCCAGTGTGTGTGGATCATCACAGCCAGCAACCTAAACAAGGTAAGAGCAAAAATGTGTCTTTGCTAATGCTGTAATACCTTTTATATTCTATGACATTTAGGTGTTACAAGAACAAATGTTACATAAGTATGTTACATCTATGTTACAAAGTATGTTACATCTGTTGCACTCTCCTCTTACTCTGTTTATTCATGGTTCACAAGTCAAGGGATTTCAAAAACAAATGACTGTTCCATATACAGTTACCCAAAATATTTGAATATATCTGATAAGCAGCAGTTCCCTTTCAGTCGGTCACTCTCGACGTCACGTCGGATGACCGACGAAATTGGGATCTCGCTTAGAGAGACCAATCTACTTCGAGTGTAAACTAAACGAGCCAATGCACATTGGCATGCGATTATTGCATCCAGCTGCCGCTGATCACAGCGTGAGTATACGTAGGCAGCAGCTTCTGTTTTATCATTATCAATATTATTATTCTTTTTGCTCCATCAAACATTGTTATTTTACTGGGCTCATTATCAGGTTTTAATTTTGAAGCCGAGCATTGCTGAGATGACTTAATTTATCAAGATAAATTGGACATTGACCAGTTCAACTCCTTCAAACAAGTTTGACTTCATAATTGATAATCAGCTAAATTTGCAATTGATTTTAAAAAGATGCAATGCATTTGCAAGTCGTACATCACTAACCATAAATTCAATTAAAGATGAAAGCTTTTCATTGTCAGGCTTTTGTTACAGAGTTGTTCAATATTTAAAAAGTGACAGCTTGCATGTTTTTTTTTTCTTTCCTGTGAACACTGCAACCACCAGAAGCATCATGCCCATTAGAACTACCATATTTTTGAACCAAGTGTATTTTAAATGAAACTTCCAAAATCATGGTATCTTTTATAATTAAATTGCATAATTATTACAAGCAAAAAGTGTGGAAGAAATCACCAATTCATATTTAACGTGTCCAATAAAGTTGCACCTTCCGCATAATACTGAAATGTATGCCACCATTTGCTTACCCTAATATAACTAGAAAATTGGTTAATAAACACTACAATTTAAAGTTTCGGGGTCAGTATTTTTATTTGTATTTATTTATTTTAATTAATACCTCTGTTCAGCAAAGACACATTCAATTGGTCAAAAGTGACAGCAAAAACGTTGACATTATTACAGAAGATATTTCATAAATGTTGTTTCTATTCAATTTCTATTGTTTTTTTATATTTATATTTCTGTTTAAAAGTTTAGCTTTGCCATCACAGTAATAAATTACATTTTACTGTGTTTTTGATCAAATTGGTGAACATAAGAGATTTCTTTCAAAAAGACTCCTCAACTTTTGAAATGATAGTGTAGTTTTTAAAACTGTTTAGATGTTGAATGTGATGAGGGGCTGAACATTTTGTGTCAGGTGTCCAAGGTTCTCCTACCACTGTACCACACCTAGTTGAGTCTCTGTCGTAACACTGTGGTCCACAAGTTAGCTTTAGTATTCTGGTGTGACTCTGCTCGGCTTCTTGTACACGGCCTGTGGTGATGCTGTCGCTGTATCAGAGAGAGAGAAAGAGTGCATGGGCGTCTGCTCCTTTGACTGCCCTGCCTCTCCTGGCCTTCTGTGTGATTGCTCCTGGCCTCCTCCCTTGTCCTTTTTTGCGTGTTATTGTGGCCTTGCCCCCTACAAACAGCTCCCATTCCGTCCCTTCTTCCTCACAAAGCCCTTACACTTTTATAGGGAACTGCATGATGGGCTTTGTTAGTTATGTGTGTGTAAAGGTGAACAGTGTCTGTTTTATTGCACTTGTGGATTTTATAGCCACACTTCAGTTTAATTCCAACATTTTGAGTTGCACCCCCACAACAGCTACATCGAGGAGAGAAAATATGAGTTTGTGAATGTGTGCAGGGAGATAATCACTGTATAAATATGTGAATGTATGGGAGAGAAAGAGAGAGATGCTGCTTGTGTAGGGTGGAGAGGACAATTCGGCGATGAACAGAGAGTGGAGTGAATAGGCATGGTAATAGTAAAGAAGTAAGTCATTTTGATTTGTCTTAATACCAGTTCTATGAATTCTTCTTTTGAGTTTGAAGAAGAAATATTTGAATACATTTGTAGAAATGCAGATAATTTCAATAGTAAATATAAAGCATAGAACAAAAAAAATTGGAACAAGAGGAAGTTAATAACTTAAAAGAGTTTCAAAAGAGTCTTTTGCTTGGGAATTGTATTTTGTCATGTTTTTGATCTACTAATATGAACTAATGGGATTAATTTACTTAAGAATCTGATTTTACAGGTTGAGCTGTATGTTTTTGACTTACCAAACGGACTGGTTCATAAGAGTCATTAGTACAAGAAAATTTCACTGGCTACACTGTAATTTTTTGATTCACTTGGAAGAACCAGCTCATAAGATCCATTCGCCCGAGAATTGGACTTCAATTCTTGCACTGTTTTTGTTTCATTAAAATGGACTGGTTGGTCACACTTTATTTTAAGGTCCAATTCTCGCTATTAACTAACTATTAACTAAGACTTTTGCCTCAATAAACTCCTAATTGCTGCTTATAAATAGTAAGTTAGTTGTTAAGTTTAGGTATTGGGTAGGATTAGGGATGTAGAATATGGCCATACAGAATATGTGCTTTATAAGAACTAACAAACAGCCAATATGCTAGTAATATGCATGCTAATAAGCAACTAGTTAATAGTGAGAATTGTTCCCTAAACTAAAGTGTTACCGACCGGTCCGTAAGAATCATTATCTTCAGAATCACACTTCACTAGAAAAGAACCATATCATAAGAGTCATTCGTTCAAGAATCAGAGTTTTTGATTCACTTTTAAAAAAAAAAAATCTGGCTAATCCGAGTCATTCGGACAGGGATCGAAGTTCACTGGTCTCATTTTTTTTTAAATGCTTCTCAACCCTACTCATGACATATGTGGATTGATAGCTCTCTCCCTTACATTTGTAATGACAGCTAGGACAGCACTTCAGCCATGTCTGGATTTTCAAATGATGTGACTCGCTAACATTGCAATTCGTCTTGAAATAGCAGATCTATTGACTACAAACAAAAAACGCTGAAAATTCTTCCTAACCTCAAGTCAAGGCCTCTGCGAATGACTCTTACTGTGGTGGAATGATATATACAGGCAATAAAACGAACAAACCATGTTCTAGGTTTACAAAGTTTCACCTTCTCCTCATCGGCCTACTCACAAGTCTATAATGAAGTTTTGTTCTTATCCAGGTACCTTCAGGGGGCAGTTTGACTGCAAACAAAAAACGCTGAAAATTCTTCCTAATCTCAAGTCAAGGCCTCTGCGAATGACTCTTGCTGTGGTGGAATGATATATACAGGCAATAAAACGAACAAACCATGTTCTAGGTTTACAAAGTTTCACCTTCTCCTCATCGGCCTACTCACAAGTCTATAATGAAGTTTTGTTCTTATCCAGGTACCTTCAGGGGGCAGTTTGTAAAAGTAGAGGGTCCTGGTCATGCCGACATTCACGTCTCCTACTTTGACTGTTCATTCATACATTTTCCCAAACTTCTGCAGGGCCAAAATCACCCAAGGTTTTAGCTGGAAAGCTGTTTTACAACCTAACTTTCTCAGGACCATTTAAATGTTCAGAAAGCCGTGATGAAATCGTCTGGACATTTTCCCATCGTATGATGGATGGAGGGTAGCATGAAAGCCTTGTGGGCCATAGATAGATTTTTTTCTGTTCCTACTTTTTTCAGTTCGCATTTGACCACTTTGAAAGGTCTGGAACTCTGCCAGCATGAATAGAGACGCTTGTGTTGTTTTCCTGCAGCCTTGGCTTTGGCGTGTTGTTTTCAATAAATCAAAGAGTTTGTAGACACTACCCAAGTACCATACTTTCTTATCCCCCATCTCCCCCCTCTTTTTTTTGTCAGGCTGGAGTCATTCGCTCAAGAATCAAGTTTTTTTTATTCATAAATAAAAAAAAAATGTTTTTAAATGAACGAATAAATATATTAGTGGCAAGTCACATTTAATTGTTTTTCTCTTTACTCCAGTGAATATTTCTCCGGTTTCATTTTGAAGGTCAGTTCCTGTATAGACACATACCTTAATGTGTTGACTAACTTTTTTTTTATATCTTCACCTTCAATTTGCAGGACAGAGCAGTAAGTTCCTTGAACACACCTTTGTGCTAATGGGGCATGTTGTGACACTACATGGGGGAACTTGAAGTTAAACAGCTTATTATACGCTTTTTGGCTCATTTAAACAGCAAGATGAAATAAAACACAATTCATTAAAGAACAAAAATTTTGGTAAAATACAAATATATTAAACTATTGTTGTGCCCAACCTAAATACAACGCTAACATCAATTGATGTTTCGAACACGTAAAATGTGAATGAGTATATTAGGCTTAGCACCTGTGTGACGACTAGCCTCTGTCTCCCCTGCTTTTTTCTTTTCAAAAAAATCCCATATTCAACCATTATGGTACCAAGTCTAATTTACTCGTCACCATTTTACCTGTTCAAAAAATCAATTGCCATTTGTTGCAAGCCTTGTACTAATTTTAAAACATTTTTCTGAAAGTACAATTAATTGGTATGTTTCACTAAATTACAGAAAAAGCATGTGGCAAAAGCCATTTTTCTATAGAAGAGAAATGCATTTGGAGCACAAAGGTGCGTTTGAGTACATCAGATCAGAGATTTAAATAGAGCTCAACCAGCAGACCACCCTGTTTCAAGTGAGCAATTGCTAATTGTCTCTTACAGCCTGGGAACAGTATTGTTCACTTATTTTTGGCAGACAATTTTAGGGTGGCGATTTATTTATATAGCACTCTGTGCTTTAACCTTGGTGAGAGTGGCTTGGATTGCATCGGGCTTAATTCAATTCAGAGTCCTTTGCCTTTGGATTGTGAGAATGTGGGATACAATGTCAGTTTATTGTTTTTTTGTTTGTTTGGTTGGTTGTTAAAATGGAGATATCGAAAATAATAAATGGATCACTGGTTTAACAAACTCTGCTTAACTCGGTGCTCGCCATGTATAGAATCAAGGCCATGGTATTAGACACACATTGGACCATATTGACAAGTAAAGCAAATTTCTGTGTAATTTGTTCATAAATGCAGTACATGCATTGAATTCAATGGGACAAATTACAAAGAATTTGTTTTATGTGCGATTTACACAGTAATTGGCTCGTGTTTCATGAATAAGGCCCAAATTTTGTCCATCCTTCTTCATATTTACAGCTGTTGAGTTGTGTCCAGTGAAGTCAGCATTAAACGTCACTCTGTGCATTTGTAGGTGGTTGTTTTTCAAAGTTCAGTTATCCATTCTGAATGGAGCATGACCTGATTTATCAAGCAGAAACTAAAATGCTGTCGCCTCATTGGTCTTTCGTTGGAGATTGATGCCCAGATTGGGCATTAACCTCAGATGGAGCATCAAAGGTCAGATCACAACAGGCAGAAACATATGTCCCCTCATCCATGTTGAGACTGTTCAGTTCAAGTTGTCTTTTCTTTTTCGTTTCTTCTCTTCTATTTTATTTATTCATTCATTTTTATGAAGAAAAAAAAAACTTTTATATTAGAAAAGAAACAGCAAATGTAATGTATAAAAACTAATCAAACAGAGAGAAAAAAGAAAGCTAAAGTAAAAAAATAAATGCAAAGGGAATGTGTTGTAGTTCAGGAAGATACATAGTTGTTTATAATCTTTTCAATCGTTCCTTTTATCTGTGTCAATAATGGGATACCCAGAAGCACATTTTTCAGGATGTATTCTATCCTCACATCACACTTGTATCAGGGGCTTTAAAAAACATTTTCGAGGGTTACTAATAGCTTTTCACTATCAGCGATGAAAGCAAAATATATCATTCTTTGAAGCATGTTCCTGTCCTTTTGGGAGCCAGAACAAAAACAGACCCATTTTGATATTTTGAAGAGAAACTAAAAATTTAATGTGGGATTTTAAAGGCCCCTGTTGTCACTGCTTGTGATGATGTAAATATTCAAATCATTATTTTCATCAAATTTCATCAAAGTTTCAGCCAATGTTGAATTTGTTGCTTTCATACAGCCTAACGGAGGAAAGAGGTCAGTTTAACTTTTTTATATATATATATCTTCACCTTCAATTTGCAGGACAGAGCAGTAAGTTTCTTGAACACACCTTTGTGCTAATGGGGCATGTTGAGACACTACATGGGGGAACTTGCCGTTAAACAGCTTATTATATGCTTTTTGGCTAATTTAAACAGCAAGATGAAATAAAACACAATTCATTAAACAACAAAAATTTTGGTAAAATACAAATATATTAAACTATTGTTGTGCCCCACCGAAATACGACTGAAATTCAAGGCTAACATCAATTGATGTTTTGAACAGGTAAAATGTGAATGAGTATATTAGGCTTGGCACCTGTGTGCCTCTGTCTCCCCTGCCTTTTTCTTTAAAAAATATATATATATATATTCCCATATTCAACCATTATGGTACCATCAAAGTTTCAGCCAATGTTGAATTTGTTGCTTTAATACAGCCTAACGGAGGAAAGAAGTCAGTTTAGTTCATGTTTTTGGATTTTGAACTACATTTTCATGCTGAATGTCTTTTGTTAGAGCAAATTGAATTACGCTTGTTCATCAGTACTGTCGTTTGACATGGTCCTGACTTGACAGCTCGCCCTCTGCTGGAGGGCTGACATGATAGTACTGAAATACTGCTCCAGGTGAAACTACTGAAACAGTCTTATTTGAGTGACATTATTGAAAACTCATTGAACAGAAGAAAGTGAACATGATGGTAATAAAAATTCTTTATATAAAGCTTCTAGGACAAGAAAAAATAAACAGAACACAGCGTTGAACTAAAGTTAAAAGCCATGACAGATGACAGTGATTTACAGCGTTTTTATTTCATTTTAGGGGTGTTTTAACCATGACACAAATGTAGATGTAAAATCACTCTGACACAGCCTGGAGTGGATTGTTGCATTTAATAAATGGCAGCAACCACAATATTATTGAAGTGTGATCATTAAATTACATATATTAGTGATAATAATAGCAATACACATATTGTCTACGTATGACAGGCACAAGTTGAAATCAAGTTTAAAGTCGACTGATGTGCTGTTAGTTCTGGTTCTGATGACTAAATGAATTATATCTAAAGAAGCTTTACAATACAGCTTATTCAGACTACTAAAAACTTTATAAAATAAGTATAAAAATAAATAAAAAGAATTGATCATTATTAATATAATATTAACATTAATATTAATTATATAATTTTGACATTATATATTTATTATAATTTAAGCATTTATTTAGTTTAATCACTTGCTCGTTGAAAGTTTTTTTTCTTGTATTGACCTGGACAATCAGAGTTTGAAGTATAACACTCGGCATTCTGCTTGGCAGCAACCTTGTTATTTTCTTACCAGTGGTCAAATGATGGCTTGTGCTGTCATTCTTGTTTTTAAACTGCATCTGTGAAATGCTTGGGTACTACAGCCATGAGTCCACGCTGGCAGTAAATCCCAGCAGGATTGTGTGACAGTTGAAGTAGTCTGGTTTAGAGAAACCAGTGATCCCATCTCTGTGAACTTAATCGGGGGAAATGACACTATGAACAGCCCTATGGGAGCTTGACATGGGAGTAAGTTGATCCCCCAAAAATTCCTACATTTTAATTTTAATATATTGTTTGGTCAAATTTAACAATGGCTTGTGGGTCTGATTCCCAGTCAACATGCAAACTGCCAAATTGCTTGCTTGGTGCTTTGGATAAAAGCATCTGTTAAATACATAAATGTAAAATGGGGCATGTTCCGTTTTTCTTAGACGGAGACATAGTAACATGAACTATCACAAATAAGAAAAGAAAAATCCCATTTATATGAGCACATTATATTGTTTATTTATTTTATTTTTGTACAATTTCATGACTGGATTTACTTAAGAAATACTTAAGACCAATAATTGCCTCTAATGCACATTTTAGTGTGTATATCAATGTGCGCTTGTGTTGGTGTGTCGGTTTGGTGTTTGTGTGTGTCTGGGCTTCTGTCTCTTACACTTGTTTGAATAGCATCAGGCCAAACAAGATTCGTTTTCTGAATGCCATTTGAAAAGTGATTAGCTTTTAAAAGCTGGATTAGCTTTTAAAACAATCACCCATCAGAATGACGCATTTTAATTTTTGATGGAATAGACCTGCCTGTACTGTATATCACTGGCCTCTCTGCTCCATTGTAAAGTCATAATTCTGCTCTATTGCCTTTTTCTCCGCAATTCAATACTCTGGCCTCAGCACCTCACTCACTCTCTAACAAAAGCATTAGCTTACGACTCCAATCACCATGACAACCGCAGGCAGACAGGCTGGGCAAGTCATTGAATACAAGTTCCTGTTTTGATGTGTAGTGTGGCTGATCTGGGATCAGGTTTATGGATTCTTCTATGCTGGTATGCTTAATATTAGATATCTAGACAATAGACTGCTCCTAGATTAGCTATCTCAAATCTCATTCCCAACTATTTCGTCCTGTTAAATCCTGCATCTCTGCTGCAGCGCTGCATTTGTTATTTGGTGACCTTTATTGAGACAGGGACTCTGGAGTATTTTGTATTCAGTTACATGGAAAAACAACTTTATTATCTGTGCCGAGATGCTGCCTGAGCATCAATCATCAGTCCTAAGTAGCTCTCATACATCCATACCTGCTAAGCCCCGGCTATGGTGAAGAGCCCATCATCATGGCAACTAATTCCACCCAGTATCTCTCAATGGGTTAATCAATATAGAAAGTTCAGGCCTCTCCATATGCCTCTGGCTCTTCCACACCTCTAATCCCTGTTTCTAAAACCTTGGTCCTCCTGTCCGAACTCCCAGTTATCCAAGAGATGCTCTAATCTTGACATAACTACATTTGAATGAATCAATTAATTGTGCTGTGTGTAATGGGTATAATTTGTCTGACTTTTGCATATTGATTTTTTTCTTTCATAAGGATCAGTTTCCCACAGGACCGAGAGAAAACTGGAAGCACAAAGGGGGGAAATAAATGTAAAAATGTCCCATTTAAACTATAATTGCTAAAAACCATAGTAATAAAAAATAATAATAACCTTGACTGGAAAATAAAGGTGGAGTTTCTTTATTCTATCCAAAATTCAGTAAAGAGAGTTTTGGTCGTCTTCTCTCTCTCTGTTTCAGTCTGCTGACAGGATTCAATTATGCAAGATCCATAAAGTTTAATTCAGTTCATTTGACACATCACTAAGCATTATGCCTCATTTCTGCCGACAGGTGATTCAGATTAACTTTGAGGAGTTTGACCTAGAACTGGGCTATGACACACTAACCATCGGTGATGGAGGGGAAGTAGGAGATCCGAAAACCATTTTGCAAGTGTGAGTTTCTTATACAGAGGGGACGGTAAGATGATACATAATTTACACAAGCAGGACATTCTGTGCTGTTCCTGAAAAAAATATTCCTATCAACCAGTTTCATTGCTCTACGCAGTGTTTGTTTGATAAGAATGATATTCCAGCAACAAAAATGAATTTTGAATATCCTACTAGTGTAAATAACCATGTTATGTCTTCAGAAACCATTCAAATGTTAGTTCTCCTCCTCTGTTATCCTTGGAGTTCAATATATGTTTGTCTCGTTTCATGAAGCTAGTTATTAATACGTATAAGTACCATACCAGTCAAATATTTTGCATCCGTGATTTTGCTTTTTGACCTTTAAAGACATTTTGTAGACAAATAAAAAATTGTGCCTACAAATTATTTTTTTTTATTTTTATAAAAGAAATTACTGCTAAAGCATTGAAATATATGATGCATTATAATAAATTATAATGAAACTAATTCTTAGTTTCGACAACTTGATTATTATTTTAAAATATACAAAAATAGCAATTAGTAATGAGCAGGCATGTTCAGTCTTTTGTCTGGTAGTGTGCATTCAGTATGAGTGCTTCTGTTTTGTTTGTGTGTCTAATCTCTCTCTTCTCATCAGTCTGACAGGCAGCTTTGTTCCCGACCTCATCGTTAGCATGACCCATCAGATGTGGCTTCACCTCCAGTCTGATGAAAGCGTGGGATCTATAGGCTTCAAGATCAACTACAAAGGTACCTGAAAGCATCTGAATATTGAATAGTCACTTTGGGAATGGTCTAAAAAATAACTAAAAAGCAAACAGAGTTGTTCTAAGAAAATTAAATGTCAGGGTTGTGGTTTACTCAATCTTGGTTATTGGAGATAACCACACTATATAAATGTTAGACTTGTTCTGGTTTGTTTGTTTGTTTTATTTATTTAACTGAAAATATATGTAACTGTTCTTAATCAAAATTATTTGTACAACAAATAGTTTTGTGACTCTGGCAACCCTATTGTCAAGGTCAAATAGAGGAAGTGTGGCACAGTGCAAAAAAACAAAAACAGCTTCATTTGCAACTGCAAACAAACAGAAAGGGAAAACAGGGCTGACCAAAATTGTACAAACAACCTGTCTGGCATAAGCCCAGATTCAATCAAATGTCCAACCTTCATCCTTGTTTTCTGATCGAGTGAGAAAGTGTTTTTCACATCCACTGCAAAGCAGTTTAGACATCAAAAGGCCAGACATTATTTACCTGGACATGTCCACTATTTCCTGCATGAGTATTCAGCATACATTCTTAGTAGTCAGTGTGCGTAAAAGCGAAGCAGTTCCCACAAATCACTTCAGTGGTCTCTGCTGAATGCACGGCAACTAACTTTCATCCCGAACACATGAGGTACATTCACTTGATAGAAGCAGCAATCCCTACAAAACCCATATCTTTGATTATCTCTCCTCCCTCAACGTCACTCAGTTAAATCAAGGCATCAAGGCTTTTGAACCTTTTTGGACGGACTTTAGATGCTTATTTTTCTAATAGTATTTTCCTTGAGCACATTTTAATGTATTATTCTTTAATGCCTCTCTATACAGTAGACTTTTATTTTGGTGTCTATGGCTGCATTTACACTGGCACAAAAATGTTTTGCTCACATCCGACACAGATCGGAATTTGTTGCACACATGTAAACACAAAAAATCCGCACAAGATCCGATTTTTTCACATTCGATCGGAGCCACTTCCAAATGTGGATTTTGATCGGATACATATCCGATATCTTGACATCCGACCTACGTACATACCAACCCACATATCCGATTTCCCGCAGAACTCCCACTGACATGTTTGCCAGACGTGCATGTACTCGCATTTTATTTAGATGGAAACTTTATGTAGGCTATAAGAAATTGCACATTCAAGAGCTGGTTTTCAACCCCTGCCCTGTGAATTTTATAAAAACAACAGCTTTGCTAAAGCTACATTATATTTCTTAGCAATGACGTGATAACTTTCACTTGTTCGCAAGCTTCACGCTCTCTCTCTCTCTCTCTAAATAAATAAATAAATAAATATCATCTTGGCGCTACTTTATTTCACTAAAGAATTCTACCTCTAACAAGCTGTAGATAAATTAGCCTAACAAATGAAAATTACCGTTATTTTCTGTTATTTATCCGTTCAGTCAGATTTTGTGCTGCAAAACATCCATGACAGCTGTTGTCCATGCTGGCAAATAATAATGGCCACTTGACGTGTATTATATAAATAATTTTAGGTGCCATTCAGTATAATGAGAGAGACTGACTGAGGTAGACAGAGAAAGAGTCAGAGAGAGCAAATGAATCCCCTTAAGTGCAAGACCAGAGAGAGAGAGAAAAAAAACAGATTACTGTATGATATCCCGAGGAGAGACTGGCAAAACATTACAGATTGTATTAGATTTGTCTTTTTTCGTTTTTCTTCTCTATGCCTATTATAATTCATCCTATATACGCCACAGACAAGCACAGTGGCTTTGTTTCTTAATTTTCGATTTCTAGGTAGATCTAATTGGTCCCGCCAATCATAAATACGTGACGGTCATACATGAAGTAATAAAAAAAAAAATTCTATAGCCTGGACGTACATAATATAGCACAAATGAGCTTGGTGGTTTTCAGTGTGCCACTATTATGAGCTGCAACACTTAAAATAGTTTGTTGAGCTTGATTATTTTGAGCTATTTATGGTAACACTTTATTTCGATAGTCCACTTTAGACATTCTACTAACAGCAAGTAACTTTGCAACTACATGTCAACTAGCAGTTAGTAGAGTATTAGTAGACTGTCTGCTTAATATCTTCTAACACTTTCTTTGTCAACATTCTACTAACCCTAAACCTACCCTAAAATAATAATGGCCACTTGACGTGTATTATATAAATAATTTTAATAGCACGGCCATTCAGAACTCGAGGGTCTACCATGTGCATAGTAAAGCGATCATTGACTATAATTTTGGGTGGGAATTATGTAAACACAGATAACGGATACCAGTCGTGTCTAAAGTGCATGTAAACAGACTGGTCAAAAAATCGGATATGGTCAAAAGATTGGATCTGTGCATTAAGACTTGCAGTGTAAATGCAGCCTGTAATATCTCCAAACATGGAGTCTTTGATAATTTAGTGTAGGTGTGCTAGTTTTATATGTAAAGTCAAATTCTCTGTTTAGTTATCCTCCATTTGATGTTGGTAGACTTGAACCTCTGTTGCTAACTTAAAGACTGCAAGTTTGACTTTGAACATTGAAGAGACACAGCTGTTATGGAAAGAAACTAGTGGTGAATTTGAATGTAGACCGAATGCCTGATTACTGACTGTTAGCAGTTACAAGAGTTTTAAAATGGCCTTTTTTAAACTTTTGGTTGAATAATTCAGAGAGGAACAATCTACTCAAGTTTTTCTTAAGCAATAGCGCTTATGTATTACTAAAGATTTTTTTAGTGCAGTTTGCCATTGATTATCCATAGCTGAACTCTGTGCTTAGGCACACAGTTTCAACGCACCAGCATATGGCCACGCTCATTAACATCCCTTCTTTCAAAGATAATTGTGTTTGTATTCCGTATGGCCAGAACGCTTCAATATCTTCAACATGGTTTAAAAACCTAATTTAATTGAATGCTTCAAAGAAATAAAACCAGAGATCCGCCTGGGAGTTTGCCTGTGTGTACTTGACTCATGTGACTTTTTATATTTTTATTATATGTGTGTGTGTGTGTGTGTTTTATATTTATTTAGATGTATTGTTTCTTATATTGTAGTTCAAAATATTGTTAATATATTCACTATTATACTGTCCTATTCCAGAATAGTATTATTAGAATTATTCTAATAATATGGAACTGTTCTTACTGAAAGAATATCATGGGTTTAACATTAAGTAAGGTTGAATGAGATTTTGAATGTCAGATTATGTTATATAGATTGTGTTCCAAAGCACAGATAAAATGAGAACACAATGAGGACACATATGATATATGATGTGAGTATTATATGTGATATATAATATAAATCAAGAGCCCTTTGAGGGATCCAGCCACAAAATGAACACATTAATAGTTCACAGCACTCATTCATTCAATGTAAGAAATATTAAAGTTTTCATTGTCCTGTTCCCCAGTAGTTAATTTACCTGTCAGGCCACGATTTTGCACAAAAGGGTCACTTCAACATGAAACAGATATTATTATATTATATTATATTATATTATATTATATTATAAAATGATGATTTGAATGCAAAAGTTATTTTACAGAGCTTTTGGTAAGGTTTTGAAATGAATCTGTGAGGAGAATAGCCTAAAAATATACAGAAACTGAAGGCCATTTGTTTTCACAATTTTCACAAAAGCATTCACACCAAGCCTGTCTTTTAATTTCCTTTCATTTGTATTTGAAATTGATTTGAAAGTGTTACACCAAGTGTTAACCACCATTTTATCTGGCACGCAAAAAAACTTGTATTGTAATACATAAAAATGTATTGGCAGAATAAAGAACAGACAGACCTACGGCCCATTTTTGGGTCATGACTCACTATTCAAGAAGCACTGCCCTAGAGCATAGAAGAGATGTAGTTTATCCCATCTAAGAGTGTACACTTACAATGCAAATGCACTCCATTATGCTGACGTCTTTGACAAATGCATAATCTACATGGGTCATTAATTGTGTTTATGGTGACTAAAGTTTGATGGCTACATTTCACTTATTAATACAACTATATCTGTAATTTTCCGTTGATAAATGTATGCCCTTATATTTTACCTCTGAGGGTGCACTGTGTTCTTATTTCTTGTGAAAAACCTAATGACATAAAAACATAACACATTTACTTGATCCCAAAGGTTCAAATTAACATAGTAAAAGTGTAGATAGGCACTGCTGAAGTGTTACCATGATTTGTATTCATTACCATGCAAATCGGCCTATTATTCTTAACTCTGGTGTGTTTTAGAAGTACCTCGTTTTGTGTCTCGGCTTCAGATAAAACTCGACTTTGCGATAATGAGGACTTTCTTGAGAGAGATAAAGTCAGCATTATTGAAATGAAACAATATCCATGGGATACACAAAGGAAGAGATAAATTACTTGCCATTTTCCAATGAATAAGAAATGGTTTTGAGATTAAATTTATTTATAGGCTTTTATGTGAAGGCCGGCTTAATGAGTCCTGCTATATGGTAAATGCTTGGAATGCTTTTTGATGTATTACATGCCAAAGTTCACTGATACTTTGTAATTCCCCGGCTGTTTCAGGAAGAAAAACACAGGTCCCAAACTTCCCCTGTGTGGGCCGTCTGTGCTTACATATACAGAATCAACCTTTTGGATTTGATTGGATAACTTGTTAACACAATTGATCTTCACAGAGAGGTCCTCAGGCTTGCAAGCGCACAGAACCCCATCAGATTAAGCGCCGTGAGAGAAGCGTAGGGGTGCACATCTGACACGCTGACCTTACGTTGGAGTGTAGCGCTGTCTGTGATTATTCACACACCATCAGCTCCTACAGACAATTTGTACTCTATTTTTTGCCTCATCATAAATACAAAGCAGTAAATATGGCCTAACCTTCCCCTAGCCACCCTCACGATTGACCAATGGAGTAAAGCATTGTGGTAGTCATAAAGAGACTGTCATGTCGGAAATTAATGCCATACATCAAGCATTGGCCAAAGACCTCCATTATACCTCAGGAGAAATCCCCTTCCTACATGTTCAAACTTTGATTTGGCTTTAAATGAAATTTCGTGGAGGGTTTTTTTTCTCTCTCTTACCAGCCATCCTTTGGCAAATCCTCAAGCATCCTTATTCGGAACAGAGTTCATAGTTCAATTGTGCATGGCCGTGCAAAATGTCTGGGAAGATGTATTGCCCATTCCAGCAGCCTGCCGCCCACTGAGTCAATTCTATGCAGATGGAAGGTGTTATCTAGGTATAGTGACCCCCAGACTTGGTTTTTGTACTCATGGTGGGAATGTCCTGGACGGCCGACTCTACCATTGAAGGGTTCATGTGCTGGAGCTTATCTAGGCTGAACAGAGAGTTTTGGTGGCATTCTGTTCTGGTCAACTTCCTTTAAGTGCTGCGAGGTTCAGAACACCATGAAATCAGTCCATCGTTGGATTTTTGCAGTGCGATTCAGTGCCAGTTTCAAAGCTGCAGTTCAGTAATTTGCTATAAGTCTATAGATTTATCTTGCACTTTAACATGGAGAGGAAGTGACAGTTAATTTCTCTTAACTAGCTCAACCACTAAGACTTCCTTGAGCCACAAGCTGCACCAGAAAGATCATGCTATCTGATTAGCATTTTTTTTCCAAAATAGCAGTCAAAGCAACCAGGTTAATGGAAATGAATACTGAATTATTTATTATTGAAGTTTTTCTTTAGGATTACTGTAGTTTTTGTAGTGTTACTGTAGTTTACTTTTCAGTTTACTGTAGTTTTTGTTCATTGTTTTTTGTTCATTCATATATACACTGTATATACTGTATATAAAGATTATTTTTTTCTCAACAGGGAATAAAAAGTTTGTTCCTTAAACTGCAGCAGTGGAAAGAGGAAATGTGATGTTTAGCAATCACTATTATTTACATCCTTTCTCTTTAGAAATCGACAAGGAGAGCTGTGGGGACCCAGGCACCCCTCTGTATGGGATGAGAGAAGGTGATGGATTCTCTAATGGTGACGTGCTACGCTTTGAGTGCCAATTTGGATTTGAGCTTATTGGAGAGAAGACAATATCCTGTCAGAACAACAACCAGTGGTCTGCCAACATCCCCATCTGCATTTGTGAGTACTGTCAATGCTACTGTTCGTTGCAGACTGATTAATTGCTTTAGAAATGTTTTTCCTGTCCTAGTTTGGTGCTATAACGAATATGATAATATTATTATTATCAGTTATTATAATTTTACTGTGTTAATCAGGAAGATTTTGCTACATTTAAATTAGTGTTTGTTTTATATCCTCAAATCTATTCTATTTCAAGAAGCACCATCATGAATTTTTTGTTAAAATACTTTTTTCCCTTTTCAAGGTGCTATAAAAAAGAATGCAGCAAACAAGGGGGGGGGACTATATGTTAGCTGACCAGAGGCAGATATGGAAAGTGTTTAGGAAACAAGTTTGAAAACAGTCATTAGTTGTGACGCTAGTGGCACAGAAATCACACACTTCATCTTTTTTTTCTGTCAAATTTTTCATGTTCCATAAAAATTTCCTAATAACTGGATTTTATTAACTTTCCTGTCTTTGCCTTTTCTTCAAAATGTATGCAAAAATCTCTGAGGCAGCTGAAATAATTGGCTTATATACAGCCAACCTGGAGACTTCTTCTTGGCTGCAGTGACATCTGCTATATTTTGATACTTCACCTGTAGGCTCTTTGCTTAAAAAAAATGCATAGCTGAAATTTCTCCACGTCTAATTGGAAGATTGAACAAATCAGCTTTATTTATAGCCTGAAGTCCATCTATGTCATGAACGCAGTTTGTCAGAAAGCGCAGAACCTAATCAACAGTGGAGTGACAGTCTCCATATGGCATATTAAACGCATACACATGGCTAAGTGCTGTATCATTTACACTGATGTATGATGTGGCATGTTTTTATATGTTGCCGGCTGCCGGGGTGTTTTTTTCTCAGTCATTATGGGGGGAAAAAACATTTTAATATGAACGTAGTTACTTTAATCTTTAGTTAAAAATTAACAGCTATTCTGTTCTGTTCTTTCAGTTCCCTGTCTTTCAAACTTCACTGCACCCATGGGCACAGTCCTCTCTCCAGATTACCCAGAGGGCTATGGGAACAACCTTAACTGTGTATGGCTGATCCTATCAGAGCCTGGCAGCCGTATCCACTTGGCCTTCAATGACTTTGACCTAGAGGCTCCATACGACATCCTGACCGTGAAGGATGGAGAGATGCTTGACTCGTCTGTGCTTGGCCGTTTCACTGGGGCGGAGGTGCCATCCCACCTCACCAGCAACAACAACATTCTCCGGCTGGAGTTCCAGGCTGACCACTCCATGTCAGGCAGAGGTTTCAACATTACCTACACCAGTGCGTGTCCCACCTTTGGATTGGTTTCTAATCTGCATTATGTCTGCATGGGGCATTTGTTAAGCATATATGAAGCATGAATTCTGCATGAGACACAATGTTCGTTTTAAACATGTAATCTAAAACAGGAAATGATTATTAAGATAATCTTATCTTTGAATAATATGTTTTTACAGTATAATTGACAGCACAGTACAATAATTTTCATAATTTGATGAAAGTATCAGCTGCTTACAATAATTATTCAAAAAAGTCAATACAATACTTTGTCATAATTTGTCTTTTGATGAAAATTTCCTTTATATTTAGTCAATATTCTTTAAATTTGTGATAGGACAAACAAACAAAAATGAAAGTGTCTATTAACGTCCACTTCCAGGCATGTTAAATACAAATACATTTGTTCCGCCAATGCACCAAATCTCCCCTCCGCCCCACATTAGCACATACATGACTTTAATCTACACAATGACTTCTTGATGGTCCTTCTTAAAGGAGATGTGAAATGGCACGATAATCCATCAAAGTCCTTAAAGTAGACATCGGTTTGCATGCATATTTGGTGCGCTACTGTAGTTGTTAAGGCGGAACGCTAATATCGAGTTCTTTAACAGACTGACACTTAACTGTTGTCTGTTAAGAGCTGTCAGTGCCCTGATGGAGCACGTTAAATCTGTATTCATTCTGACAAACGTCATGTCCTTCTTGTAGGCCTTTCCTGTCACTAGACATCCATCAGGCACTCAGGGTGTTGTGGTTGGCCAGTCGCCTTGGGCCTCTATATATGCTTCATGGAGTTATTATAAAAACAGCTGGAAGGTCAATAACACTAAGACTAATAAACAAAGCCTTGAGTGGTAACCTGTCCTAAAAAGTACCAGAAATCCTCATATTTCGAGTGCATGGGAAATTGAAGTGCACCACCTGATATTGCGTGAGTCCCACCACCTGGGAGTGTCTTTCAAACTTGTCAACTTTCTAACAACCTAGTTTTTAACTCATCCACTTGTTAAAGTGATACTTTTTTTGTTAGTGACATTGTGGTGTCATAGATGCTTTGACTACCCAGAAAACCTGTTCATGACACTTCCAATTCTAGAATACTATCTTATGTCATTCATTCTTACAGCATTTGGCCATAATGAGTGTCCGGATCCGGGAGTCCCCCTGAACGCCAGACGTTTCGGTGACAGTTTCCAGCTAGGCAGCTCCATCTCGATCATCTGCGAGGATGGCTTCATTAAGACCCAGGGAGCAGAAACCATCACTTGTGAGCTGAATGGTGGCAAGGTGATGTGGAGCGGCCCCATCCCAAAGTGTGAAGGTATTTATTAGGGCCAGTTGCCACCAAAAGTAGACAGGAGTCCCCAATAAGTGGACAGTTTTCAGTGCCTAGTTTTTTATTTGACTCTAAATGGAATCGACAGTCACCTGTGGGTCACAGAGACGGGGGTTAATAGGGCATGTAAACCAGAGGGAATGTGGTGGTGAGCAGCCTGTCGTCTGTCGTTAAAATCCTTGTCAATCCCTCGAATTTCGCTCAGCATGTTTCTAATTATGCTGTAACACTATTCATATGGTCAGAGGAATAGAGTGACAGACTAACAGTGTCGCCCACCAGCAATTTTAACACCTTACTGTAGATTACGTGGGATTGTAAATATGTAAAGTGAGGTATAATGAACAGTCAGCTGGTCTTATTTAACTGGTCTTAAGTACAGATACATGTGATTATAGTTAAAATAAAAACAAAAGCTGGCTTTATGTGAGTCAACTAAAATGCATCTCCGTTAACCCTCTGTTCTT
Source organism: Sinocyclocheilus rhinocerous (assembly GCF_001515625.1). Taxonomy (NCBI): domain Eukaryota; kingdom Metazoa; phylum Chordata; class Actinopteri; order Cypriniformes; family Cyprinidae; genus Sinocyclocheilus; species Sinocyclocheilus rhinocerous. The sequence continues at coordinate 141,368 of NW_015632722.1, forward strand.
TCTACAGCTCCCTGTGGAGGCCACTTCTCAGCTCCTAGTGGAGTTATTTTATCTCCTGGGTGGCCTGGTTACTACAAAGATTCGCTCAACTGTGAGTGGGTCATAGAGGCTGAATCGGGACGCTCCATCAAGATCACGTTTGAGAAGTATGCTTTTTTAATTTGAATAGATATTGTTGCTTTTGTACATCTATATAATTAAATGATTCTGTGAAAATTTCAACTTTTTGAATTAGAATTTTCCAACAACAAAGAAATCGGTATACTGTAAATACACTACCATTAAAAGGTTTAGGGTCAATAAGTTTTTATTTAGCAAGGATGCACTAAATTGATTAAAAAAGAGATTTTGATTTCAAATAAATGCTGTTCTTAAGAAATTTTTGAAATCCTGAAAAAAAGTATCACCGTTTCCACAAAAATAGTAAACAGTACAACAATGTTTTTACTATGTTTTAGCATTGATAATAATTAATGTTTCTTGAGAACCAAATGAACATATTAGAATGATTTCTGAAGGATCATGTGACACTGAAGACTTGGGTAATGACTGCTGAAAATTCAGCTTTGCCCTCACAGGAATAAATTACATTTTAAAATATATTCAAATAAAAATCAGTTGTTTTAAGTTGTAATAATGTTACACAATATTACTGTTTTTTTGTTGATCAAATAAATCCAGCCTCGGCGGGCATAAAAAACTTTTTGTTTTAACTTTTAAAATCTTACCGACCCCAAAGTTTTCAACAGTAGTGTATAATAAATATGATAAAGTTGTATCATTGTCAGCAAGGACATTTAATTATTGTCTGTTTTTCCAACCAGATTTCAGACAGAGTTGAATTGTGATTTCCTGGAGCTTCACGATGGGCCCAATCTTCTCTCTCCTCTAATTGGCTCCTTCAATGGCACCCAGGTGCCTCAGTTCCTTTTCAGCAGTGGCAACCACCTGTACATGCTTTTCACCACTGACAACAGCCGCTCAAACAGTGGCTTCAAGATCCTGTATGAAAGTAAGTGTACAGTAAACTTTCCACAGTTTCAAAACTTGCCATTTAAAAGCAACTTTTGTTAATCTAGAGCACCAGCAGGCAATAAATACAGTAAGTGAAACGCTCTCAAAATATTTTTCTTCTAAGTTTCATCTGTCTTGCTATTCCTAGGCGTAATGGTAGATGCCTACTCTTGCCTGGATCCAGGGATTCCACTCAATGGTCTTCGTTACGGTCAGGACTTCTCCATCGGCTCCACCGTGTCCTTCGGCTGTGACTCAGGCTACCGCCTCAGCCACGAAGAGCCATTGGTCTGTGAAAAGAACCACTGGTGGAGCCACCCACTACCCACCTGTGACGGTTGGTCTCCTGAGACATTCGTAGTAAAAAAAAAGAGCTGTTAAGCTTAGTGGCCTACTGACCAATGAAACTGTTCGTAAAAGAAAAAAGGTGATGTGTTGATTTACATATCGAATAAAAGAGGTTTAGAGTCAGTGACAAAAAGGGCTTAATAGACCGTATTACTAAAGCAAGACAGCGCTAAACAGCAGGCTTGTGCTGGCAATGAAACTTCTGCTCAACCCTGGATGAAAGACGTTACCTATGTCTTACCCCGTCAGAGCTCCTTAGGCTGCCTGTCCTTCGGCTATTTGATTACGTTCTTTCGCTTTGCCTTCTCTAAGGCAGCTAAAACTGAAACAATGTGATTCAATGCAAGGCCATTAGCCCATCGCTGAGGTGGACTCTGAGAGGCAATTTGCTGTGAAGGCTGCTTCAGCTGATAGGAACTGATGCGCTCACCAGATTAGACATCCAGGGGCACTTTTTACTGCGTGCAGTCATCTCACTTCCATGGGCTCTAAATGCAGCATACATTAGAGACATGCACCTGCCTGTACTGCTGTCTCAGGTAGCAGAGTTCTGTCTGATACTGTAGATCCTTCCTCCACTGAGCACCATGCAGTGTTTAAGATATAAAAAAAGCATATTTGTACTGATACAATTCAAGCATGCATTGTATGAGGTGAGAGAGATGACGTGCCATTTTTAACGAATATGAGTGTTTTCCTATTCCAAGAAATAGCTCAGGCAGTTATAAATGTCAGGCTGTTTTTGTTTTTTTGTCATCAATTTTGTAGAATTTTTTTCTTTTATTAAGCTCAATTTTGCACAAATATTTCTTATTTAAATATAGGCTACAGCATCCCAGCGGCGCTACATAGGAAAAGTGGTTTTGAAAATGTGTAGATGGATGAATGGAATTGTACAAGGCATATTGTAAACTGTAAATTGAATGTTACACATTTTTACAAAAAAAAGGCTTTTTGAGTTTTGGCTCACTGTAAATATACAGCTTAATAACAGCTTTATCACTCAAATCCTGATCATGTTACTTGTAATGGAAAGAACTTAATGGAATTAAAGTGGAAAAGTGTTTTTCGATACAATTTTTTATGTTTTTAAAAAGTCTCCAATGCTCACCAACGCTGCAATTATTGATCAAAAATACAGTAAAAACAGTAATATTGTGAAATATTATTACAATTTAAAATAACTGCTTTCCATATGAATATATTTCAAAATATAATTTATTTCCTGTGATGGCAAAGCTGAATTTCGGCAGCCATTACTCCAGTCTTCAGTGTCACATGATCCTTCAGAAATCATTCTAATATGCTGACCTGGTGTGCTGCTTAATACTTTTGTGGAAACCTAATACATTTTTTTTCAGGTTTCTTTGATGAAAAGAAAGTTCAAATGAACGGTATTTGTTTGAAACAGAAATAACATTGTAACATTGTAAATGTCTTTACTGTCATTTTGATTGTTTAAAAAAAGGGAGAAAAAAAGAATTAATTATTTTAAAGGCACAATATGTAATTTTCACTGCTGGAGGGCGCATATTCAAAATAAACAAAGAGGCAAAGGCGTAGTTTGATGACGCCGTGACTGAGTGTGGAATCATGGGAGTTGTCGTCTTCATCCCCACAGCTGATGCAATCCGACGGGACTCGGGCAAAAATCATGTACATGGATGAGCTAATGATTTATTAACGTAGTAGAATGAAGCAGGGTGAGGCTGAAAGCCGTCGAAGCGAAACGAGGCCGCTGAACGAGCGTGACACACGGCTCGAAAGCAGCGGAGCTTTTATTATGCCACAGTCGACCGCTTCCGCTCCTTCCGGTCGTGCGTATGTGGGGGAAAAAAAGCAGCGCTGTTTTATCATACTAGATACATTTGAAAGTTCTGTTATAATGCTACTCTTTGTGGTCGTCACCAGTCTAATAAAATGCACAACATATTAAAGCGTTCCATGTTTTCTACAAAACAAAACCGGAAATCGAGGGTGTATGACGTCATTGGCAGGCGACTCAATGACTCTATGGACACGCTCTGTGTCACTAGTTAAAATTGCTTATTTCTCTGGATTTAAACATTCTTCGAAACATTTGGGATAATGTAAGTACACAAGTCAGCAAAATATATAACACTGTTCTAGTGGTTTTTGGATATTTTAATAAAAAAATCGTACATATTGTGCCTTTAAGTAAAAAAAAATAATAAAAAATATTGACCCCGAATATTTGAACAATAGTTACAATATGTAAGTGCTTAGAAGTTTCAGTCACAAGGAACTAAGATACAAATGTTAATTCACCTTTGACATGTTAACTGATGAGCCCAGTATATGGGCTGATAGAAGAATGAAATCCTTTGCATTTGCATATATTAAATTTAAGTGAAAGGTCTGTGTAAGTAAGTACCTTACTCCCTCTGCCCTTTAGCACTCTGCGGGGGTGATGTTCGAGGACCGGGAGGCACCATCCTGTCCCCAGGATACCCTGAGGTCTATCCCAGCTCCCTTAACTGCACCTGGACTGTGGAGGTCAGCCATGGCAAAGGTAAAGCAGCAATTGACATACCTTACCTGCAATTTGTTACCTACTTATTGAAAGTTAAGCATTCATTTTGACTGGCCAAATGCTAAAGAATAATATACAAATTGATAACTGGATGAAAAGCAAGATTCAAGAGTTTATCACATAGTCTTGCAAGCAGCCAGCCGTAGGTACAAACTGTCATGAATACAGATTTAGGTACTTGTCCATGCCCTACTCTGAAATATCATTATACAACCTTTGAGTTCAGAATAATGAAAGTTCTTCTGAATTTTAATTTCCCATGGCTGCTAATGCATGGCCATTATGTTTAGTGGACAGATCAGTTGGAACAAAAAATACACTTTTCTCTTTCTGACACATAGGCAAAAAAGGGTCAGTATCAAATTTTCCTTTGTTCTACGTGACCTCAGCCAAGGGCCATTGCTTAAATTCACAGGGCCCGAGAAAAGAGTTTTAATGAATGGGCCTCCCTTCTCCTGGGCCTAATGAGTTGGCTATACCCTTAGTGTGGCCCACAAGTCCCTCCTGCCTTATGTAATGAAGTTGACCTTTTATTATTTTCTTTTTTTGTCTTGTTTTTTCTTCTCCAAGCTCCACCAGACAGTGATGTCAGAAGTTGACCAAAAACTTTAACTATATTATTAGTTGGTTCAATTGTGGATTGCTCTTGTTTCCCCAATAGGCGTTCAGTTCACCTTTAACACCTTCCACCTGGAGGATCATCATGACTACCTCCTCATCACGGAGAATGGGAGTTTTGTTCAGCCACTCGCCCGCCTCACAGGTGCAGAACTGCCCTCACCCATCAACGCAGGGCTCTATGGCAACTTCAAGGCCCAGCTCCGCTTCATATCTGATTTTTCCATCTCCTACGAAGGTTTCAACATCACATTTTCAGGTGAGGGATGTCCTGAGAATAGCCCCTCTGAAGGCCACAGGGACAGTAGTTGAGTCCTCTTACAGTTTATACAGTATTTACAGAATCAGGCTACTTTCCTACCTATTGTGTAAACATTTTAATATTTTTCTAAAACCCTAATGATTTGTGATAGAACTGGCAATGGTGAATTAAATAAAAATTATGATTTTATATTAAAAACAGAAAAAAAAATGCATGAAAAAAATATATATATAAAATAAAATGTATTTAAAAAAAAACAGAGGCATAATTAAAATCTGAACAAGAAAAGACAAAAACAATATAAATATTTTCATCTTTTCATGTTCATTATGTTAACCCCCAACCCCTAATAAATATTACTTTTAATGTGTAATCTTTCAAATTCTGTTTTCCCCAGAATACAATCTGGAGCCATGTGAGGATCCAGGAGTGCCACATTTTGGGCGCCGTAACGGTTACAGCTTTGGCATTGGAGATACTCTTACATTCTCTTGCAATATGGGCTACCGCCTGGAGGGAGCACCAGAAATCATTTGCCTGGGAGGGGGTCGGCGCATGTGGAGCGCACCTCTGCCAAGGTGTGTTGGTACGTTGTCAGCTGTTTTCATTCATTTAAACTTTTATTCTCTTGATTCATTACCAAATGGCACACCACATGGACATATTGCTGATTCTAAAGAAAGATAATGCTGACGTGTTCACTTTGACTGTGAAAAACGCCTTTAATGATGAGCCTGTTTTTTATGGGGGATAAATCAGAGGGTTCAAACAGTGAATGGTTTAAAGCGACAGTTCACCTATAAATGAAAAGTCTGTCATTATTTACTCTCCCTCACATCTATTCAAGCTTGTATGACTGTATTCTTCAGTGGAAGACAAAAAAATCATTTTTGAAGAATACCCTGGCCATTCCTTTCAATATGATGCAGGTGAATGAAGTCTAAGGCTGTCACAATAAAAATAACATTAAAAAAGAATAATATGATTATTTTAATAATACACAATAAAAAAGCACAATATATAATTAGAAGCACAATTTTTGAACCAAGTCATACTGTGAAATGAGGGTGAGTGAATGATGACATGAGCTTCCGTCCAACCATGGTCACATTCTTTGGTCGAGCCTGATTATGATTGGTTCCTGCTGTTTCCCTGGAAACACACAGAGAGTCATTGTGTTGCCGTGCAGAGGGGTCACGTTTCCATTTTGGTTCCCAGAGCTAATAAACTCCAGGACAGGAGCGGTTTGCCACGCCAAACTTCCTTCACAGTTGCTTTCACAATTCAGCTTGGCTAGCTCCTGCCGAGAGCATTTGAAGTGATTTAGTGCTGCTATTGTCATGTTTCAGTGTTTGTTGATTGTATCTCTCAGTGTATCTTGCTCACCGGCGTCAGTAAGTAACTCCTCGGCAATAAAGCATTCATCAGACGTAGACAGAGTGGGCTGAAGCGGCATCAATTGGAAGTTAGCCATGCATGTCACAAGACAGGGGCATAAACAAAATAGCAATTATAATAATGGAGAACTTTCAGAGGTTTGCTAGTGACTCTACACTCTTCTCTGGTCATGAGAGGTCACCGGCCATTTTTCACATTAATTGAATAAAATAATAACTGCATTTATCTTGGCTGTTTGTGTTCAAATGTATTTATTTATATTGTTAACCCCCTCAACCAAGAGGTCATGTCCCCACAATTCTCTTTCTGTGTCGCATTGTCCAGTGCTAGAAAACTAATCAGTTCTGGAGATCAAGGATCACGTCCAAACAAAGTTAGTACATCCAGTGGGGGATTTATGTATGGACACCATGCTTCTTCCCGGAGGTGACACGGGGCACCTACACAAAAAATTTTCAATGCACGATTATCATGGCCAAAAGGATTCACAATAGCAATATTATTGTGATCTGTAAAAGTTCTGGAGAAAGAACCAATACTATCATCAGATTCATCTTTAACTTTGTTTATTTTGTGTTTTCTTTTAGCCAATAAATCACACTGAAATATGAGTGTAGGTAGACAGAGATAGAGCTTGTAACCATAACTATACGAAAGCGCACAACATATTCGGAACTTCCTGCAGACTGGAGCGTCTAACGCATTTATCTATTTATAAAATCCAAAAAAAAAAAAAAAACTCCCACACTGGCGTACAAACTTATTTCAAGCATGTATAGACTGTCTCACTTTTGTCTGTCATCTCTGTATGGCAGTTGTAGCTACACACTGCATTGTTGTCTTCTGCTTTTTTCTAGTTTATGACAGGTGGCGAACATCATTATATGTTGGAGTGCCAACCAAATTATGTGTATTATAAACATAATATCAGTCTTAAAATTCACAGTGTGCTATATTGCAGCACCCCAAACATCAGTGATATCAAGTCACCATGTGGGTCATTTAACCTTAATCTTTGCCACATTTTTCACTCCTGATGAGTTTGCATCTTTGTACTGTAACACCTGGAGGAGCTGAGGGTATTTATAGTTCTGGATTAAAACCATACCTTCCACTTGAGGGGAGGTAGACAAAGGCAGTGTATTAATCAAAATCACTTGACCGTAGCACAGGCCTCGGCTTTCCCTCCCATCCATCACAACTATCGATTTTACATTGCAAAATCGGTGGGGGTGGGGCTATCTGTTAGGCCTGACCAATGACCAACGAGGGTTTATTTATTTTTTCAGTTGCATTTGTTGATACTGGTGGCACCAAAATTACACAGCCCAGCTTTAAACATTTAAAGTTCCTCCAATATGTTTGCTTTAAACAGTAACCTCACAGATCTGTTCAAGGAGAAAAATGTTAAAGCCAATGCAGAACCACGGAGAATGAGCCAGCTATTTTCCACCTTGATTTCTTTAATCTATTGCTTAAGATGAATCTTTTCCGCTGGTAAAGTCTCCTGCAGCATCCGATCTTTCTCTTATTGTGCTATTAATCATATGTGGCTGACGTTTATGAGTTGAGCCAAGCTTGTCCAATGGGTTGCAATAAGAATTACATTATCTGATCATACATTACGCTTTTTCTCATTCAGAGACCACAGGCCATCTTCCCTGACACATACTTACTGTTAACGTGAAGTTAATCGCTTAACTTGAGTGTTAACACATATTATGCAAGACAATGTGCTGCTTTTGTATGGTTGAGATTATGCGGTGATAAATCATTAATACATCTCCATTTTAGCAGGCATGGGGTTTGAGATGTTAAGCACCTTGGGATTTGCTAGTAAAGCACTCACACAGATGGTTTGTTTTATAGATACGATTTGAATAGATTAAGAATGTCTATTTGTATCATGGCAATCACATTGTAAGTACTGACTTCGTGTGTAAACGTTATTCATTTGCCAGAGGTCCAGATGTTGTGAAACATGAAGATATCAGTATCTCTATATAACCTCAGGCAGTGGTCTAATCAATGGGAAGCTGTCCAAAAAGGCTACATTTCAGTTGAAGTCATAACTCAAATGCAGTGCTGTATAATGCATTCATTGGTGATCATGCGCTTTGAACAAATAACCAAGGCTAAAGTCCTAAGATAAGGGCCCAGTCATTGATTTTAATATTTACTAATTTGTTGCTCATAAATAGTATAATAATTATAATGACTAATAATAGATTAGTACTCTGTGTCATGTAAAGTAAGGAGGATATTATTTTTTTTTTTAAATTTATCTCTGTTTTTTTGTTCTGTCACTGTCATTCTGTTACACTGTGAAAGCTTCTGTCACGAAAACAAATTCCTCGTATGTGTAAACATACCTGGCAATAAACCTCATTCTGATTCTGATTCTGATTCTGATATAGTGTTATGGCTGAATGTGCCAGGCACTGGTTGTAGCTTTTGTTGCATGAGATTTTGTAATAGCAGATGGTGAAAATATATGGGGTTAATGGTAGATATTTTATGTACTACTTGTAATAATACAATTGTTATTATTATTATTATTATTTTACTAGGGCTGAACAGATGGAGTGTACATTCATTGTTTCCATGATCACATGGACATTTTTTATTTCTCTTTTTTTTTTTAAAACAATGCAGAGTAGCTCAATCTAAACGCGCTGCTTACCTCATAAAAATTATGCTTTAGAATGTACCAGATTGCTGATTTGCATGCTGGTACATATTCATCATAGCTAACGGCACAGATTGATAAATTGTGTTTCTGAGGGGAGTTGCTACCCAGTCACATGACTCTTAGTATATGATGACGTGCTTTATGAATGTATAATCGCCTTATCAATTATTCATGCAAAATCATCCCTCATATCATTCGTAATTCATAATGTATTCTAAACTTTAATTGCAGCTGTGAAAAACTGTTCAATATGTTGATCCCCATCGATCTAGCTGGCAAAACTTTCATGACCGTCTCGTTTTCCACCATTTGTTCATTCCTTTTTCACTGTAGAGGAAGGTTTTATCATTAGCATAGATATTAAAACTGTATTTTTAAGGCTTCTTTGTTGCAAGCTATATCTTACATTTGTACATGTACATTTTTAATGCATTCAGCTTCAGTGCTTCTATTGTAAATGACAGGGAGAGACATTAACTGAATCCTCATGATTAAAGCACTTCTTGAGTTTCTCATTTGAAAATGGACTTCAACATCTTGTTCTGTCTTACTTGTAAAAAAAAGTTTGCACCAATGACACGGTGCTAACGGGGATATTAATATATATTTATTCCCCGAATGGGTGATTGAAGATGCTCTTACATATACAAACTCAAATGTATTATTCGTTCTTAATGTTTTATGTGTAATTCATGACTGTGTATTTTACAAAGCTGTGAGAGCGTGTGCATTGAGGTTACAATTTGTGCGTAAAAGAGATAAAAGCAGCTGCATTCCATCTGGAGAAGGGCCTGTAGGCCTGTGTATTGCTGGTGGAAAGAACCTCCTAATGGAGCTAGCATACTAACTTGGCATGTATTCCCCACCAAAGGCCTTAAATGATTTCAGTCATTTAGCAAAGAAATATATTATTGAATCGATAATTGTCATGCAGTATAATGTTTTTTCTGGGTTATATGTCCTGGATTCATTATCTTTTTGTAACACATTTTCTAAATAAAAGCATTTCATGTCAGTTTTGATGTTTGAATTCAGAACCCTTATCCATACAGAGGTGTCCAAAAGTCTGTGAGACCACATTGGAAATGCTGTTTATAATATAATAAAAATGTGAAGTGGTACACTAGAAAGTTTTAAGATTTTGAAAAAAAAAAAAAAAGAACAATAATAATTCAAACAAAGGGAATATTAACAAATTAAATAAGAATTATTTAAGATTCAGCATTTTTTTCCAGGAACTATTTCATAAGTTTTCCGATAAATAAACAAATGTGCTGTTCACACAGGCAATGGCATTGTCTTTTTACCAGTAAGATTCTATTCACACATCAGTACCAAAAAAAAAAAAGATAAACTCTGTGATGTAATTCATCAGAAATCACATTTAAACGCTGCATTGTTTGCTTCATCTACCTGGATGAGGAGAAGCACTTTAATTTAATCTGTCCAATTTGACAGCATTTTATTATTTTAGTGATTGGCATAAAGGGATGATCACACAGAACTTAAAAACATGAGACACATTATAGGTACTATAGTCAGGGGTGCAAATAAGTTTTTCAGTCTGGTTCTCATAAGAGAACCTGGAGATTTGGTTTGGTCCTCACACTGCACATAGTGTAACCCATTAAATACAACTATAAAAAATAAATTAATCATAGTGATAATATTGTTGCACTTTATTTATTTAGTTTTTTTTTTTTTTTATAAAATAATAAACTAAATAATAAAGTGTGATAATACTATTATATTTTAAAATAAAAAGGGAGTATTAAATACAACTATTTTATAGTAAATTTAAAAATAAAATGCTAATATTTACTTCTTTTTTTTAATGAATTTTATCATTTTCAAAATTAAAATCACCAGGCTTTTATTTTGGCGGGTTGCCGGCAAGTAAGTATATGCGCTTCCGGGTTTAGCGCTGCCGACTGAAGCGCATCAGTGAATGAAATGTCAGTTTTGCATTGTGCTTTGAAAACGGCAGCGGGCAGCCTAGATTTATGCTTTCAGTTTGAATAGAAATCTTATACAGTATGACAGTTTGTTGATCTAAAATGGTAATTGTGCATTAACAGCTGTCAACCATGTCGGTACGCAAATGCGCTGTCAGAACTTATTTACACGGGGCATTTCTTATTTTGGTCGCGCATGCGGACCTGCGTACCACTTATGTGCACCCCTGACTATAGTACACAATACATAGAAAAACAATCAAAAGCAGCAGCACTTGCTGTGAACCAGTATCATCTCTGACAGAGCTTTATGATTGGCCCAAAGCAGACTTCTTACGTCAGTGTGTCCAGACCTTGTACATGCTCATACCAGTAATCCTATTCTTTGTTCACACATAGCATCATACCGGTAATGTACTGTAATGTTAGAACTGCTCTTACCAGAAAACTGCAAGAACTGATTTACTGGCATTTTTTAATGTACTGATCTCTAAACGCTAATTTACCAGTAATTCACCAGTAAATGGAAACTCATTTGTGCAAAGGTCGGATGTCTATGCTCTGTAGCAAAAAGAAATATTTTCACTAGTGGTTTTAGAGTTTCTGACCCTACTGTATGTTTCTGTCTTGCTAAACAAGAGCAGTGCCGGGTAAACAAAAACCTCTGTGGAAAGTCCATCGCGTAGTCCTCTAAATGGGTAGCTCATTATGGAGCGATGCATTTTGATCAAAAATGGTCCACATGTCAACATCTTGTTAAGGAGAACATAAAATCGTTCATATGTTGTTGAGACTGAGAACTGCAGGACTATAGTGGAGATACTATACATGGTTTTGTTCTGAGCAAGTCCGTTTTGTATTGATGTCTTAGATGCTTCACCCAGCAGGGTTTTTAACTTTCTTACAATGTCTTTCAATGTCCGTTGCCTGTCTCCTCCTCCTCTCTTTTGTCTTTTCAATACAACAGCCTCTTCCTTGGACTCTTCCTCTCCTCTCTCTTTCCAGTCCACAGAGAGAAGTGCACAGCTCTCCTCTAATCAGTCTAATTGGTTTACAATGCCGTTAGAGTGAACTTTAGGCCTATCAAGCTTATGGAAAATGTCAATATTGCTCCCTTTAATAATCTTTCATCTGACAATGGGCTTGGGTAGCTGTGACTTCACTTTTGTGTCGGGCTCCCTGAGGGGTTTAGAATGGCAAAATCTCATCTCGTGCCGCATTAAGCAGTTTGCTTTTAATTTAGGAGTAAAAGGATAACAAAAGGATTTCCACTGATTATCGTCAAATAAAAAAACGTCTCTGCCAGCTTAATCCATCCTAGTGCTCAGTAAGGAATTGTGAGGAAAGCACGGTTGGCAAGATCTTTCTGTCATGTCTGTTCTGTTCCGTCCGTCCATCTGTCTGTCTGTCTGTCTTTCGTTCATTCATTCTATCCATCCGTCCGTCCGTCCGTCCGTCCGTCCATCTATCTGTTGTTCTGTCCATCTGTTTGCATGAGTAAATTAAAAAATAGGTCTTTTCCAGTGAGGCTTAATGCCATTCCTGTTTGTGCTATGTGTTGACCTTGCTACATAATGAGTCCAACATAGAAGAATATGAAGAACACGAGTATTTATTTGTGTGTATGTGTGATTATGTAAGCCCTTTCAACTTGCTCTGCAGACTCACACACAGAGACGCAACTCCTAACTGGTGTGTGAACAGGTGTGATGTGTTTGGAATTTAAATTGTGTTTCAGAATTCAGTTTACCTGATTATCTGTCAGGGAGGTTCGAGCTTCTGACCCACACAAACACTGCATTGCAGATTCATCAGTTTTGGTTTCCCTTCATTTTGGTTTCCTGTGGTTCAGAAGGTCATATTCCATCATAAAGCAATTTCAGCAATGTTTCGCCTGCGTTGCTACTGCATTTCAAATTGATTTGTTTTTCCCAAACACCCCAATTTAAAATGTGCTTGTTTCCTGTGTTTACAAAAGGCCTGGTAAATATCGAAGCCCCCTGATGGAATGTCTAGTCATACCATAAAGACTTGCCACCTGTTTTTTTTTTTTGTTTTTTTTTTTCTGTTTACTCCAAGGATTAAGCTAGATTAACACAGAGTAACCAGGGAAAAAAGTGAAAAGTGAAACGTGGCTTCGTTGAACCCTGTACCAATGGATCATTTGCTGTGAAAACCATTTCTTACGCTGGCCATCTGAGTTGTCTGGCAACTGCACAGCCAAATTACAAGGGAATTTTAAGCAATGTGCACCCCATGATGCTTCGATGATGATAAATGCATAGATGAGTTAGAATACCATCTTGCACTTGAGGCGGTCCACTCACCTCTATCTTATGAAAGAAATGGTAGCAAAATTGCCTCTCAAGGCGCTGAGCTGTATCAATTAGTTCATTATGTTATTGTGCCAGATGACATGCTCGATGGAAATACAGGTTATGATATAGCCTATAGTACAAGAGCTTTCACTTTGCCTTTCATCATATCAGCCTTATGTTGCAAAGCTCCCATTGAGGAGATGTTGTGTAACTCATAAAGGTTAGAAGCATGTTCTATTCAAGAGGTTTATAGCTGATATTTGTGGGTTTATCATGCATATGGATTTTAAGGCTTGTGGCTCCAGATATATGAGATATACAGCTTTTCATAATTCATAATTCATTCCCAATTCACATAACTTCACTAACCTCCATTTTAGCACTTAGAAAATTGCAGATGCACTCACTTGTCTGTTTTTTATTTTTTTATTTTTTTTGCTTTATTTACAGTCCAAACATTACTTTTAGAACTTTTTTCTTTCTAAAAGTTTTTTTCTTCCTGAAAATATCTATTTTTTTTCTATGACTATGACCAAGACTATGAATAACTACGATAACCAGATATTTTTCCTCTTTGTTTCCTACCTTGCTGATTATATCCTGTTTTATATTTCTATAACAATAGTATCTTCAGGATTGTGTAATACCAGGAATTAAATTTTAAATTAAATTTACTTAAGTGATTTATAATTTTATTTCATTTGAAAGTATGAAATATTGTTTGTACTTTTTTTTTCATATTCAGTCAAATGACACGTGAATACATGGTACGGGTTTGAAACCATTTGCACTATTAAAGTTTTTGTTGTCCATCTACATTTTATTTGCTGTAATATGAAGATATGTTCTATGATCAGATCCATCTTAAAAAATAGTTAGACGAATTAGTTAATGTGGGATTCAGGTTGCTCTTTTACCCATTTTTGCACATTTACACAACAGCAGTTTCTCAGTATTTGAGCTCATGGCAGTCTTTGCTCATGCGGCCATGGGCTGAAACATCCACTTCTGTCTGAATGAGCTTTCTGGACAATCTTTGTCTGTTTCCAAGCAAACCAAACAAGAGTTAGGCACGACAACACAGAATGACAATAAATGCGAGCCAAACAGCAACATCTGATAGAGGCGGACATTTGTGTCTGGTGACTGTTGTCTGAACTCTCGTCCACTGATTGAGCAGAGCCTTAACGTTACAAGAAACAGATTGAAACTGCTTCAGTGGCTTACGTGAGCACACTGAATCCTTTCTGTATACCCCACAACTGATGCTGTCACAAAATGGAGTAAAGCCTCCTGTCTTTTTACCAGAAGCAGATCTTATCAGACTGGCCTTTCATGGTGCCAGGCGACTGGCTTAAAGAAATCAGACACATAGATTCAACAGGCAAGAATCCCTTTCCACTGGATTAGCAACAAAACACTTGTTTGCAACGACCATTTAGTATGCATGCATTTAAACACTGCTTATAAACCATTTGGCTGATTGATGCATGTTTTGTTTATAGTCTACAAGAGAATAGGGATTAGTGTTAGGCTCCACAATGCACTTCATTCATCGTTTAATTGTTTTAAATGAGACCATTTTTCTAAATGACCCCATTTATCTTTTTTTGAGAGGATGTTACGTTCACTCTATCCAGCTGATTGTTGCTTATTATGGTATCTTATGAAAGAGAGTAATACTTGTAGACGCTAGTGTTTGTTGTGTTCTTTACATAGGCTATATTTATATATATATACAAGATGTATATTAAGATGTGTATATATATATATATATATATATATATATATTTATATATATATAAGATGTATTTTAATATATAAAATTAATTTTAAGAAGACATTCAGTATCCGTCTTCAGTGTCACATGACCTTCAGAAATTCAATTCATTCAGAAATCATTGCTGATTTGTTGTTTAAGTAACCCAGGGGTAGGCAAGTTCGGTCCTAGAGAGCCACAGTCCTGCAGAGTTCAGCTCCAACCCTAATCAAACACACCTGAACAAGCTAATCAATGTCTTCAGGATTACTAAGGCTATAGGAAGGTGAGTTTTGTTTTCAGGGTTGAAGCTGAACTCTGCAGGACTGTGGCTCAGGACCGAACTTGCCTACCCCTGAAGTAACCTTTTTAGTATTCAGGATTCTTTGATTAATAGAAAGTTCAAAACAACAGCATTTATTTTAAGTACAAATCGTTTGTAACATTATAAATGTCTTTACTGTCACTTTTGATCCATTTAGCACATCCTAGCTGAATCAAAGTATCAAAAAAATCATTGTGATGCCCAGATATTTTGATGGCAATTTATATATAAACTATACATTTTGCTATACTACAATTTAATTTATTTGCTTATTTTCTTACTTGTATTTTACAGTTATTTTGCTTATTTCATTGATCACATGGAAAATAAAGGATTGCATATAGTTACTGGAGTAACATAATTTAAAATAATAATAATACTATAATTATAATAATAAAATAATAATAATACTATAAATAATACTATAATTGAAATAATTCTATAATTCTATACTATAATTGAAAACTGCATATCTGTGTATACCTCACTACAAATTTTGAAGGTGGCACACACTTTATTTTGTGATTTGATTAAGCTGACGTGTTGTGTATGACAATATCATCGCTCCATTAACAGCAGAATTGGAGTGCTCATCTGATGTGTGCAGGAGTGGCACACAGGGGACACTGCTGCCCTAGGCAACTGCCAATATCGCCTGTGCCAGAATCCGCCACTGAGTATCCTTCATTCTTTTCACAGATGTGTGTAATGATAGTTAAGTAGGCATAAAACCTGTCCTGTGTTTCTGTAAGTTCCCCAATAACTGAAGGTCTGTGCCAGGGGCGATTCTAGGATTTTAGTCTTAGGGGGGCTCAGATCCTGACCTGAGCTTGAGCTTATGTGGTTCAGAAGAATAATTATTGCCTTAAGTGTGAGAGATTACAAGTTTGAATCTCATTTGACAGAATTGTTTTTTATGAAAATTGCATGTATTTGAAATATCATGTATATTAGTAACAGTGGTATTTGGTTGTATTTTATGCCTGTGACTTTACTGGAATGGAGAATGAAGTGTGCATCTGTGACAGCTTTGCACGGCTCCAGGTGAAACATTGCCACCGGCTTATGACCGGCTCCACCATTGACTAGAACAGGGGTGTCAAACTCAATTCCTGGAGGGCTCTGGCCCTCCAGGAGTTGAGTTTGACACCCCTGGACTAGAAGGAAGGAATTGAAGTGACAGTTCACCCAAAAATTAAAATTCTGTCATTTACTTACCCTCATGTTGGTCCAAACCCGACTTCCTTCTGTGGAGTACAAAAGAAGATATTTTGAGAAATGTTGGTAACCAAACAGTTTAGGTCACCTTTGACTTTGAAAATATTGCCTTTCATGTTCCAAAGAAGAAAGAAAATCATACAGGTTTGGAACAACATGAGTAAATGATGACAGAATTTTCATTTTTGGCTGAATTATACCTTTAATATAACCATTCATGGTAACACTTTATTAGTTACTTTTAACTGGTAGCTTATTAGAATGCATATTACTAGCATATTGGCTGTTTATTAGTACTTATTAGGCACATATTAATGCCTTATTCTGCATGACCATATTCTAGATCCCTTAACCCGACCCCATACCTAAACTTAACAACTATCTATTATCTATTAAAAAGCAGCAAATTAGGAGTTTATTGAGGGAAAACTCTTAGTTAATAGTGAATATGTGTTCCCTAATCTAAAGTGTTACCCAATTTTTTTAACATTTGGTAAGGAGAGAAAGGGATGGAATAACCTCAGATTACTAAAGCAGCAAATGTGAAGGATTTTTAAGGATTCTGTCAGCTAAGTTAATCACGAACCCTAAATCAGTTCTAGAAATGTCTATGGTCCGGGTAGCTATCAAACCTCTCAGTGTCTCCCAGTTCTGAGATGCTGCTTCCACCAAGCTCATCTCTGACTTCCTGCTCTGTCAGATTAAACATCACTTCATAAACTCTGGCATCTGACTTGATTTCTCAAACTTCCAGAAACGCACATAATTTTCTGAACATACTGCCTTCCTCACTGAAAGTAGCATTTTGAAGTAACCCATTTTTCCAAACACAAGGGTCAGTTTCAGTTGCCTGTCAGACTGGATCAGGTTGTGTGAATGAAGCAAGAGTCCAAACTCCCATCCGCAAACATTACTTTTGACAGGAGCGCTTGCAATCCCAGTCCAAACCACGTTCCCCGGGCCACTTCAAAATTGCACTTAGTTATTTTATCATTGCTATGCTCTGAACAAAACACATGTGAGTACAAGGCAACAAAGCACTGAAAAACTCATTCTACCTCACTATAATTTCTGGGACGGCCTCACTTATTCAGATTGCAGGTCAGTTGTTAAACTCAACGGGTCAGTCACATTGCTCTAAATTACTTTTTTTCTCCAGAATTGAATGAAAGTGAAAAGAAGGGCATATGGGAAAAACGAGAAGTCTCGCCGAGTGTAAATTCACATCATGTCCTGGGCTGACTCACCGAGGACGGGGGTGTATGTAGGTAATTTACTAAATGGAGGCAGTAACAGTGGTGATTTATTCAAAATATGACACTGGTAATATCGTCATAAAATGGAGCGGCATGAAGAGAAACGGCGAGGGGACGTTAAATAAATCAGCCGGGCTGTGTTGCTTTATGTTGATCTTTCTCCTGCACCAGAATACATGATGGATATTAATACACCTGTTTTTACTGTCTGTTGTTCCATTAAATCTACATTTGATACTTATTGTTGGGAGTCCAACTTACATCCCCTAACAATGTGGGATTTTGAATTAAAGCTACGAATGGCTCGACTCAGCTCTGTCGATCTCACTTTCCGGACCCGCCGTCACACGAGCACCGCAGACTCGTGCTGTCCAGACCAATCGTTTTGAAAATGCTAGATCTGTATTAACACACGGTGAGCTTTTACAGCAGCAGTATGTCCGTCTGGTGTGTTTGTGTGCAGCAAAATGTTAACTGAATATCTTTATATAATAATAGTAGGTGACGTTTTGATTACTTGCTTTGTGCTTTTGTTACTCCATTTTTCCCCAATGTTCCATGGTTTTATTTCCCATCTCTAGCTGAGTGCGGCTCATCTGTCATCAACAATGAAGGGATTCTGCTATCACCTAATTACCCCATGAACTACGAGAACAACCACGAGTGCATTTACAGCATACAGGTGCAGGCTGGGAAAGGAATCAACATTTCTGCCAGAACCTTCCATCTGGCCCAGGGTGACATTCTGAAGGTATTTCTACATTTATGCCAAATTTGCACACCAAAGGAGGCACAGAAGTGCTTCTGAAGTGGCATTTAGGTGCCTTTACATAGACTGTTTAATGCTGCTCAGAGGTAGCTTAAATGCATTTACACAGCAATTACAACTGTATACCTTGATACAAGGGATTGATGTGGATCTGAGCGGACATTATTTAGTCTGGCTTTTAGTCTTGGCATTGTGCCTTTACACAGAATTTTGAGCTGGCACAGAGCAGCCTTATCTTGGCTATGTAAAGATGCATCTTGTTACAGGACTGCAAAAAAAACTAATGTCATGCTACCTTTCTTTGGATAAACAACAAAAGTCTCACTCATTTACTCAACATCTTATAACTTACTTCTATAGAATGCAAAAGGCAAAACTTTGAAGACTATCTGGGCCATTATTTTGCAATATACTTAAAGTGAAAGTGGACAGGGCTTGTGAAGCTTAAAAAATGATGCAAAGTCACCATAAAATGTTGTAGAAGTTGTACGTAGGAATCATGTGTTATAGTTCACGTCTTCTAAAGTCATATGATAGCTTTGTGTGTGAAACAGACCAAAATCGAAGTTGGTAAAGGTGATATATCATGAAAATCTGACTTTTCCAGGTTTTAAGTGCTATAATCAGGTCCCAGGTGCATCTACCAACCAAGGAAACATGAAAAAGATTAACCCAGTAACTTTGTTTTGGTAAGCCTTTTTCTGCAAGCGTCTGAGAAAACGAGCGAGTCAGATTTTGCTCCCTTGGTGATGTGGCAAAGGGATCTCATTATAATATTACCGCCCCTTTATCTGTAAGTTTACACCCACGGCACCGTCATTTGATTTCGCAAGCGACAACGGTGTACAAGCTCTAATGCCATGGCGAAAGTTCGAGCAAAACTGCTATCTGTTCTGTCTTTGGCTACACAGACGAGCACAGAACACTATTTACAGTCCCAGCCTCAGAGGAGACAAGAGAGCAGTGGATTTATTGATTTGTTTAATGTATATTG
>NW_015632722.1:161031-222866 GCF_001515625.1 Sinocyclocheilus rhinocerous
GTTTAAAACGCATGATTTCAGCGCGATAAACATGATAATCAGAACCAAAACAGATGTTTTTAGCAGGTCGCAGCTCTATTCTGGAAAAGGGGTCGGGGAGCAGCAGCTCATTTGCATTTAATGAGACAGGCCCGAAAAACAGCGTGTTTCTGCTTCCACTCAAAATAGCAATTTTCAAAATGATATTATAAATAATTTGTGGAGTATTTTGAGCTGAAACTTCACAGACACATTCTGGGGACACCAGAGACTTATATTACATATTGTAAAAAGAGGCATAATATGTCTCTTTTAATCACTGATAATCTTCCACTTCAGTAAGCTTTTAACTATAACGACTGGATCATTGAGTCAATGGATTGTGAACTCTGGATCATTATGAGTTCTGAACTAATCATTTATATTTTATGGATGCATTTGGCAGACTCTTTTATCAGAAGTGAATTACAGTGAACGCAGTATAAGGCTGATGTCAAGAATTTCAATGAAAAAAAAACTCTATTTCAGTCTCTTCCACACACAAAAATGGCTTCAGTAAATGTTTTGCACAAGCCATATGGACCTCTTTTATGAGGTCTTTTTGTAATTTTTGGCTAAAATCCTCAAACACTTTCATGCTCCACAGAAGAAACTAAGAGATATACATTTTATGTGTGAAAAGGGATTTAAAAAGTACAAATTGTACCAGTTTAAATGTTCGTGTTCATGAACGTCACATACATTTTTATTTTTCCTTTCATCTTAAGACATACAGTATGTGACTGAGAGGATAAAACAGATGTTGCTATACACATCCAGATAAACAAAGAGCAAGAATACAAAGCCTATCTTAGAAAGGCTGTTCAAACAATATAGATATAGAACAAACAGATTAGGCAGCATTTTCTTTTTATCTTGCTTTTATTTGTGATTTGTGTACTTTTTTTTTTTTGTTATTTGTGTACATTTGATCTTGCTACCTTCCAGATCTATGATGGTAAAGACAATGCAGCTCACATGCTGGGGGCCTTCACCGGTTCGTCTATGCTGGGTCTGACCCTCATCAGCACCTCCAATCACCTTTGGCTGGAGTTCTACAGTGATGCAGAGGCCACTGGAGAAGGCTTCAAACTGGTCTATTCCAGTAAGTTATTACACTGGCCCTATACACTGCACACACTTCTGCACACAAGGGCTTGACCTTAGTAATAAAGAAACTCTATTTACTCCAAATAAAGTGCCTGTCTTAATAAAGAGTGTCTGTCTCGTAAGAGTCATCCACACATTGCAGAAGATTGACAGGAAGAAGGCAGTAGATGGAATGTTATTGTTTTATTTTGACCAACAGAGTGTTTCCTACGGGCATGTGATAGTTGATGATGGCTTCTATATTATCAGCATATCTTGCATATTGCCACATTGGCCATTAGTGAGCCACTTTATGTTTTTCTTGATGATAGTGTGAGCAAAACAAATAAGATGCAAGGAAACATCATTTTACATGTTATTTCCAAACCATTTTATCCCAAACAGCTGCATAGTTCAGTGCTATCAGGCCATAAATAGCTGATAGCGGTACATAAGCTGATAGCATAGCTATCAATGATTTATGAACTAAAATGAAATATTTTTATTCAACAAATGAAAAGATGCATGAAATCATATGATTTTTCTGGAAAATCACAATTCACGATTTTATCACGATTTTGTCATGTTAGTTTTGTTATTTTGCAAGTTGTCTGGGCAGTACAGCCAGACTAATTTCCCTATTTTAAAAACAAAGCCTTACATATATAAATATTAAATATAAAATAAAAGATATTTAGGCCAAAGTGGAGAAAGATAAAAATCTTTGTCATTATTTTATCTTTGTCATTAAAAAAATATGAACAAAGATACACATTACAAATACACATAATTTGCAAATAAAACACAGTGCTTTATTTTTCAGGTACAGCAGGTGTATTTAGCAGTAGCACTCAAGAAATTGAATGAACAAATATAAAAATAAAACACTATATACATTTCACTGTATAAATTATACATTGATTCTTATTAAAGGAACTGTATTAAAGTTATTCAGCCAAGAGCAGTGAGTGATTTTTCTCTTTGTGTTTTGTTGTATTAACATTAAAGGGATTGTTCACCCAAAAATGAAAATTCTGAAATCACTCACTCTCAAGTTGTTTTAAACCTGAATGAGTTTCTTTCTTTTGTTGAGCTTAAGTAATTTTGAAGAATGTGGGTAACCAAACAGTTGCTGGTCCCCAGTGACTTCCATAGTATTTTTTTACTATCAAAGTCCATGGAGACCAGCAACTGTTCGGTTACCCACATTCTTCAAAATATCTTATTTTGTGTTCAGCTCAAGAAAGAAATTAATACAGGTTTGGGAGAACATGAGAGTGAGTAAATAATGACAGAATTAGATTTTTTGGGTGAACTATCCACTTAATGACAAGTTGCAGCATGTTGTCACATCTAATATATAGGCATGCAGCCGTTTTTCTCTCAACTGTTTACTTTCACTTTAGACATAACCAACTGTGTTTTTTTATGTAAACGTTGTGTGTTTTGAGAGTATTAGCGCAATCAGAGGTGAAAGATAACTTAGTCCAGTAATCAGGCGCTGTTTGACAGGCTTTTTAGTGTGCACGCTTCAGTTTTACGCATTCACGATCACGTCCAGTTTTAATTGTCCACCATCAAAAATTGTGATATCGCACACCCCTACTTGTATTGCATTTAGTCACATCTGCAATCTCTAGAAATATTAGGAGGGATTGTTTACAAAATGTAATTGCATCACTTCATACTCTTGCTCAATTCCAAAAGATTTAATTTCCTCAGAACTCAACAACCAATAGATAGGAAAAGCTTCTTTTTTTTTACACAGGAAGGACATAACAAAAGCTTGAGAACACCTGAAACAATCAGCTTTTGGTCAGCTCAAAGGGATTATCAGAAAGTGGACCAGGAGAAACATGACTGTCTGTCTACTGACCTTGGCTTTGTTGGCCCAGAGCCAGAGTTGTGCAGGCACTTGGTCTGAATTCGGTGCGCTTTAATGCTATTGTGCTCGCAGTGTGGGATTCAACAAGGTTTTAGTTCCACTGGGGGGTAAAGTATTAACCTGCTGGTGGGCTATCTCATTTGAAATCGACTAAATCCCTGTCTCTCTACGATTCCATTCCCCCTGAAGGATTAGCCATTTGAGTGTATAATAAAGGTCAGAGAGAGCCAGAGAAGCCTGGCTACCTCCAGTATCTAGATGTTGTAATTTAGAGGCCTGATCCAGGACAGGGGTGAATGCAGCTGATTAAAATAGCATTGTTCATTTGGCTGAGTCCTAATCTCAACCCAAGCGTGCTGTGAAACTACGACCTGTAATCAACTAGCAATCAAAGTTGGGTGTCAGATTTTAGTGAAGTTGTTGCCTCCACCTACAGTTGATGCTAAGTGCTGTTGTGTTTATCTGTACTTAACAACTTGCAGCTTAATGGTGGGCCGCTGATAAGCTGTACAAGTCCCCATGTGGTCATCTTAAGAGACCTATTTTTTTTTTTTTTTGAGAGAGAGCAGTGAACTCTGATATAAGAGGATTTTGCTAAACCATGAAGACACCCTCAGTCTTTGTAACACTTTCATAACTTTGTCAAAGTAAGGTTGATCGTGTTACAGAGCTGAAATGTGGTAATTAATAAATGTTATTGAATTAAAAAGCATCTTATAATGCTTGACTGATCATTACATATGTTATAGTAGTTATTGTATCAAAATTCTATCAATAGTAATTGCGAAAATGGCAAATGCCATCGAAAATTAAGTGTGACTTAAGTTTATACTACTGTATATATTAATATTTGCATGTATATGAAATCATAAAATGCTAGTGTTTGTTAGTAACTTATTAATGAAGGTAACTATAAAAAGGAACTTTGAAAAATGTGTACTTATTTAGAATTCTGTGATATACTGAGTGAGCTACCATGTGTTTTCGGCTATTTCTGAGTACTGGCTGTTTAATGATAATGAGTCATAGCTACACAATTAATAACAGGATGTGTTGCACAGTGAGAGTGTCTGTGCTTTGGTTCTGATTATGGCTCCAAATTAACCAAGCACTTAATCTTAATTGTTCTGCCTGCTTAGCAAGAGACCGTCTCTGCCTACCAGCCCAGTAGGATCTAAACTTCAAATTGTTGCCGTTAATGATCACATTAATGGCAAACTTTTACAGCTTTGCCACAGAGCAGCATGAAAATATCAGGCAAAAGGAAAATTTCAGCAATCATCGCTGTAATGACCTCATAAAGCTGAATGTAGTTCGGTTTGTTCTCAGTCATATTCTGAATCTATTCTTACACTTTTCATAGTGCTTCATTTTGACAGGTTTATACAGGGATATTTTAATAAATGGCTCAAGTACAATAGAAGCACTCTTCTTAAGAAAATATTGACATTGTCTTGAGTCAAACAGCCATCAGTAATCTAACAGTCATAATGTCTTTCAGGTTTTGAGCTCTCTCACTGTGAGGACCCTGGGGTGCCCCAGTTTGGCTTCAAGGTCAACGACCAGGGCCACTTCTCTGGCAGCACCATCACCTACAAGTGCGACCCTGGGTACACATTGCACGGCAGCGGCGTGCTCAAATGCATGACGGGAGAGAGGCGGGCCTGGGATAATCCTCTTCCTTCCTGCATCGGTAAGACTTCAATGGCTCAAACTGTGTAGAAAAGATGTGCAGTAAATTATTAGTGTACTTCAAAGCAGGGTCAAAGTCATAGATGATTATAATCAGAATAAGTACGGTCTTTAAATTTTCTCAGCTTTGACTATTGTGTGAAAATACAAAGTCACTATTTCATAAATCTTGGATGATAAAAGCCTTTCCACATCAATACATTTTGCAGCCTTATGATTCTGCTGAAAGAATGCAAGTGATTTCTTTTTAACAGCACTGCTATTTGCATCCTTGTAGTCTGGTAAAGCCAGAAAACCCACAGTAAAATGCATACTTGATGTTGTACAATGGACGTGACTTGCAGGATAATGCATATGTTCTATTATTTTGCATGGTGTGCTTATATGCAGGTAACCTCATGAAAAAGTGACTCTTTGCATTGATCCTGATCACTCTGTCTGGGTTTATTTTGCAATATAATGTCTGTCAGAAATCATAGCACGTCAGCTGTCTTAACCGCGGCTTGTGTGCTGCATCATCACTGTGTCTGTCACGCGACTGTTGCCCTTTCGGGCTTGAACTGATGGTAAAACTAACAACATTATTAACTGTCTTGATATTTACTTTGAAAGCTGACGCTCGCGATTATGGTAAGGGGCGTTACATTTCCCACGCGTGCTTGTGGTGTTCGGCCAATCACAATGCACTGGGTCAGCTGGCCAATCAGAGCAGACTGCTTGTCAAAGGAGGGGGCTTTGTTGAAAACGACGCGTTTGAGAGAGGCGGGGCATAGAGGACCTACAATAATGTACAGTATTTGAAAAATAATGTGTTTTTTGATCATTAAAGCATGTCAACATATTCTGTTACACCAAATACACAAAATAATGATCTTTAAAATAGCATCATATGACCCCTTTAATTCTCACTATTAACTAGCAAGCATATTACTAGCATATTGGCTGTTTATTAGTACTTATGAAGCATATATTAATGCTTAATGCCTGCATATATTAATATGTTAATGCCTGCATGACCATATTTTAGATCCCTTAATCCTCTGGGGTCTTGAGGGGATTTTGGGGCCCTGGAGAAGTTTAGACATACCCTGACATTTGTGTTTTTTTCTGTATCTTAAAAACATTACATAACATAACATCTCAAAAGCACAGCATTTTGTTGTTATTACGAGTGTATACAAATAAAAGTAGTAATTTAAGTTCTCTTCGGCGTTATCAGGAAAAAAATGCCACAAAACGCGCCCGCGCATTTGTCGACCTCAGAGAAACTTAACAACTACCTTACTACCCATTAATAAGTAGCAAATTAGGAGCTTATTGAAGTAAAAGTCGTAGTTAATAGTTAGTTAATAGTGAGAACTGGACATTAAAATAAAGTGTGACTCAATGAATGTAAAATGTACAAGATGACATTATAAAATCAGTAATTGTCATAAAAAATAGTAATATTGTAGATTTTTTGTTATTCATGCTTTCTTTTGACATTTGAAAAATTCAAGAAATATTACTTAATGCAAACAGGTAAATTCATGGACTACAGAACGTATTCTATTCTTATTATATGATTAATGATCGCTTTACCTCTTTAACATCCTTTTAGTGCATGGAAAATTTTTGTTGTCATAGAAACCACATTTAAACTTCGGTATTGGCGAGTATGCATCATTCCAGCCTGATCTCTCCTTGTGGTTATCATAACTGAGCTCAGTGTTGCTCTCAGCTATTTGTCATCATTATCAAGGGCTGCAGTATAAGCCCCTCCCCATTTCTGTAGTTAGCAAAGCTGCAATATTGCTCATATTTTGCACAAGAAAAAGCACCGTAGAGCTTTTAAAAGGCCGCATTGTGCTGCCTTAGTAGAATTTTAACCTTTTGAAGTAAATCCTTCTTAAATGAATACAAACGGCAAATGTTTCTTAACAAAATTAGCAGTGGTGGAAGCCCCTCGCACCATCTGGGATTAATGGTGAAGGTTGTTAATATTATAGCTGATGCAGGGGGTCTCGGTTGAGCTATGGAGATGATTCTTCATCAAGCGTAGCACATGAGGGGTTGAGATAGGACTGTGTGCTGCTATTACTTCCTTCATTTTCCTGATGAATGGCGATTATGGGGATTTAGCCTCCAATGAGTTGGATATTGGTATGTCTACTGACCCCAGATCAGATTTGCTCACTATTAGATTTAGTCTTAATGAGGTCTGATTAGACTCAAAGCACTTGTCCAAATTGCTTCCGCACAGCAGATGTAGATAAAACACAATGACTTTCTTGTGTTAAACACAGAGATTGTTTTTCTACTCACATTTGTCTCATTTCTCCGTCAAAACCGATGGTAGGCTTGCAAAATTCTAATCAGCCTTGAAGTTTCAGGCTGATATTTTGCAGGCTTATCTGCCAGCATTAATAATACATACTTAATAATGTGGAGGATATTTCACTTCCTTTGACAGGCGAAATGTGCGGGTCATTTGATGTGACCTTTAGCAAAAGTGAGATATATCAAAATAGTGAGAAGGCGTATCCTTTTCGCCATTCCCTTTTTTTTATTACATATGAAATATGTAACTATTTTTATATTTTTTCATTCAAGTCCACAGGTAAATGGTGTGAATGAGATCTTCCAATTCACCCGTTTCTGCAGAGGAGGCTACACCACCGCAATGCTAAATCAGCATTCCTCTCAGCAGCAGTGCCATAATCTGTGGGCCGAAGCGTGCAGTCATAAACACACCTAGCGTGAGACGGCTCAACATGTCATGTTGTCATAATTGCGCTAAGAGAGGACATACAAATTTTCAGCCTCAAAACCAGAGGGCCCCGTCAACTCCCAATCTTCCTGCACTGATTTTCAACGCGTGAGCAGCCAATCGGGTGATTGAGCACTCCTAACAGTCCAATGACACGTGATTGAGCCGCTGCTTTGATGAGCGATGAACATGGCAGGATGTTGGTTTAGCAAGAGGCTTGGGAGGAATACGTTTGGAAGATGCCTCTATTCCGGATGTCTAAAAACACGCTAATGTTCAGATTAATCAAGTCACAATCTGAACCTTGTTATTCAGGCTTCATTGAGCTGTGCGTCCATTGTTTGTCATGTAGATGGTTTATGCAAATGAGGCTCAGTGACAGGAATTGCTGAAAAGGGAATCATTAAGAAATGGTGCATGTCTCTCTCGAAACTGTTCCTCCCGGCCCTTGCAGTTTTTTACAAGAGGGAGAATGGGAGAGACAGGATAGGGGAAGATAGAATAGGGGTCTGAGGGGAAAAGAGAGTGCCTGCAATTAAAGTTTCCTAATAAAGTGCTTGTGAAAGCCGACTAATAATGAACCGAGTACAGAGGGCTAAAGTGGCAAGTCTGAATGCCATCAGGAGGCATCAAAATGGATGTCAGGTTCATTTGTTCTTTTGATTGATGCTCTGACTTGAAGCTGACAAATCACCATGGCTGCTTATTGGGAATTTGAGGAGAGTAGAGGAGTGGTGAAACAGACGAGGTGAAACAGTTCCAGTCTTAGCCACCATTGTTGCGCGTATCTTCAACTATGGGTACTTTTGACCCTATGGACTTAGATATTAAACTTCCTTAAAATGCACTTCAAACTCAGGATAATACAAAATACAACTCAAACTTGGTCGTTTCATAGCTAGCGTTTTATTAATCCTAAAGATACACATTTTATAAATAAAATAAGGTGTCTGCAGGTGCAGTGTGAATTTTATATTTAATATTTAAAAAAAAAAAATGGTAATAATGATTAATAGTAAAATGTTAAGGGGTATACATAATTTGTGTTTATTACTGTTCCTCCCAGAACAGTTATAGACCAAATATATAAATATTTTATTAGCATTACTTCTAAAATGTAATATTTTCATTTTTTTCTGATGGATGTTAATATTTTCATAATTGTTTGTTACAGGAGGTCTACATCAAAAAATTGGCATTTACATTTATCTCCAGCACTGATATAGTCAGAAATGTGTCAAAATGAAGAGAAACATTTGAAAGTTTTAGAAAGAAAAACACACCTGAAAGTTATTTAGTGTTAGTGTTTTTGTTTTGTTTTGTTTTTTTGTACTGTCAGTTGAATAAATTAAGCTTTAAGAAGCCTGCACACCAGACTCTGAAGACGATTGAGATGCCTGTGGAATCACACATCAAAATGCGTATGTTTACAGCAGATTTTATTCTTCAGATTTTATTAGAGATAAAATAAATAAGTATGTTTAGTCTAATGGGACTGTTTCCCACCGCAGTAAAAACCAAGCTTCAATACATGACACATTGCTGACTGTAACTGACTGAGTTACAGGCTTTATCAATATATATTGATCATATAAAATAAAATACGAGCTAAACGGGGATGCTGGGAGAGGTAACTGGCTCAGTGCAGTTTAAAAGCTAAAGCTGAATTATTCAGCTTCAGTAGTTCAGTTCCCCTCTTGGTTTTTACATACATCTTTTTTCGACTTTTTTTTCAAATAATAAATCAATTGTTATTCTGCACGTTCCAGAAACTTTTTGCACTGTGTTTAGATGTCTGAAAACCTCACGGTGCTTTATTGATTTAACTGCGCGTTTTACACTGCTTTTTATTCTCAGACTGCCCCACTCGTGTTGTGCTTGTTTGCCAGGCACCCCTAATTATTTCAGTGCTCGCCTGCAAATCTTCAGGGGCCATGATGTGTTTGTACAAGTGTGAGAGTATGCATAAACTGACTACTGTTTAATTCTTCTTCTCAATTTTCTTTCTGTCTCTTCCTCCCACCCCATTTTGTCCTTTGTTTTTCCCCAGCTGAATGCGGTGGACATTTTAAAGGGGAGACATCAGGACGCATTTTGTCGCCAGGTTATCCGTTCCCCTATGACAACAATCTGCGTTGTACCTGGGTCGTCGAGGTGGATTCGGGCAACATCATCAGGTGCCGATAAGTATTTACTTCCAACTTCCATCTGCTGTCCGTCTTCCTCTAGAGTTAGGGATTGGAACATTACCGAGCCCATAAGAATGCAGCTAGCGAATTCAGCTGAGACTAGAGGTCTTTATCTATTAATAAAGCTCTAATGGCAGACCTGGCCAGTGATGTACAGAGAGAAGAGGAGACATCAGATGAGCTGATGGTACCTCGTAAATCTCTTTGTTTACCACCTGCACGGCCAAATTCATTATAAAGCTTAAAACGCTGTTGCACCTTTAATGTTGCACTACAACCTAAAAATGTGTCCTCTTTCCAATTCTCTCAGCAGCAAAAGCTTTTTGAAATCACATATCATTCATTATTTGTTCATCTGCGGCTGATGTCTCGATCAGACCAGATTGCTAAAGTGTTATCAAGGACCGCCGCTCAGAATGGAGATGTGATTGTTCTCCTCAATTATTGAACCCTGGAGCATAATATTTGTGATATGATTGTCTGACACTACCTTTGTGTGATTCATCACGGCTCTGCAAAGAATTTTGAGCATTCATTTCTGCCAAATCAAGCAAATCTTTTATCTACTGTATTCCAAGTAAATATCGAATAATCTGCTGAGCGATTTAAATATGGAACACTTAGTGTTATTTAGTATCATTGAGATAATATTATAGGTTTTTTTTTTTTTAAATATTTGTTTTTATATTTATATTTTCTCTTTTCATTTTCATTTTAGTTAAAGTTGTAGTCATTTTGTTGTGTTTTTGTCTGGTCTTTTGCTGTTTTTTAATGTCTATAAAGTTTTTATTAGTTTTTAATTAAGTTGTACTTTGTTATTTTAGTATATGTGACCCTGGACCACAAAACCAGTCTTAAGTCGCTGGGGTATATCAAGTTAAACTACATGAAAATGAGCAATATTGCTTACTAGCTGAAATTAAGTTGAAGTTTTTTTCAGTTAACATTTATTTAATTTCAAGTAACAAAAGTGGTTTTAAGGGTCTTAGTTCTAGTTAACTATAATAACCTTTGCATGCTTTTTGTTTTATGCATTGGAAGAATAATGAACAGCACATCTGTCGTATGTCAGACAGTCCTTTGTTTCTGTCGCTGTACATTGTGCATCTAATGAAGCATGACTTGTATCACTGGATACATCTACATGTATTTATTTTTATATTAACAGCCTGCAGTTTTTAGCCTTCGACACCGAAGCGTCCCACGACATCCTAAGGGTATGGGACGGGCCTCCAGAGAATGAGATGTCTTTGAGGGAGGTGAGCGGCTCTCTGCTGCCTGAGAACATCCACAGCACCCTCAACATGGTTACCATTCAGTTCGAGACAGACTTCTATATCAGCAAATCTGGATTTGCCATGGAGTTTTCAAGTGAGTTGATTTATTTTTTTAGCGTTCTAATTAGAGTCCTGTATTTCGATTGACAGCATACATACAGTAACTGCTCATAAGGTGTTAACTGACTGTTAATTGGTTTGAATGTGATTACAGGTTCAGTGGCCACTGCCTGCAGGGATCCAGGAGTGCCTATGAACGGCAGTCGTAATGGAGATGGTCGGGAGCCTGGAGACATTGTGACCTTTCAGTGTGATCCTGGGTATGAACTCCAGGGAGAAGAAAAGATTACCTGCATACAAGTGGAAAACCGCTACTATTGGCAACCAAGCCCTCCTGTCTGTATAGGTAAGGGTTTATATTGGAATTTAATTAAAGGAATTAATCTGTTAGAATGAGTATTTGGCTTTAGAATTATACAGGCTTTACCACGGCTACACGAAAGTAACACTGCATTCAAGCAATAATATTAAAGGGGTCATATGATGCTTTTTTAAAGATCATTATTTTGTGTATTTGGTGTAACAGAATATGTTAACATGCTTTAATGTTCAAAAAACACATTATTTTTCAAATACTGTACATTATTGTAGGTCCTCTATGCCCCGCCTCTCTCAAACACTTCGTTTTCTACAAAGTCCCTCCTTCAGACAAGAGAAAGGAAAACTTGAAATCGCATCATATGACCCCTTTAAATAAACATTACAATTAAATAAACAAATTTTATTTAAAAAAAATAAAAAAAGAATCGGGTAACAGAATGGGTCAGAATGGGTAACAGCACTGGATTGTTTAATTGACATATAGTTCCCATATTTTAAAGAAAATATGTTTGTTTGTTTTATGATTTGAGGGAAAAAAAGAATAAAGAAAATTATTATTATTATTTTTTTTTAGATGTATTTATTTTGTGGTCACTTTTAAAAATTATAATAAGCAAAAATCATGTGTAACAAAACTAAACATTCACATTTTAGTCATTTAAATTAGTTCATTTTTTTACTACAATAAATTGACTACCAATTCAACAAGTTATCGCCAAATTATGTCTTTAATTGTTGTATGATTTTAATTGTTAGATACAGTCAAAATGACCTCTGATACATGTGTGTATAACTAGCTACTTATAATAAACATATAGTATCTAACAGTTCACTCAACAAAACATGGGATTTATACGTTTTTCAGGGATCAGGGATTTGTGTCCCTGATGCTTTCAAAAGGCATGATACACCAAAGTGTACTTTTTTGTGCTGATCTGTAAACATTAGACAAAGCCTCATACATAAGAAGTATTGTTTTACTCATTTTCATAATGCATATTCATGATTTTGAGACATCTAAGAGGCTGAGTTAATTGGTACATATTGCTTTAGATGTTGACAACAGAACTTGTGTCTAAAAAGTGCTCTAAAATTAGGCAGTTTTTATCAGCCCATTCTCATGAGTTGTATGCAAACTGAGGGACCCGACACAATTGAGATTCCTTATCATCTCAGTGACATGAAAGTGTGCCCAAATGAGTGAATATCAAATTACGAGGTGCAGATTGTCTCTTCCTTTCAAAAGATACATCATTTTGGAAGCAGGAAAGTGAGGGTACAGAATTTTAGTTTTATCCTTTCATATTCTAAATAACCTTTCTCTCTTGCTGTAGTTCTCATTCTCATATATAAGATATGAGCGCTTTACATGGCCCGGTTCCACAGAGGAGCTTAAAATGTTCTCAGTATCTCTGTCTCTGCATGTTCACTCCAGCACTCTTTCTCTGGGCTCCTGGTTCGCTTGCACAGATGTTTAAGCCGCATGTTTTAATAAGAGATTCTCCTCATGTGTTACTAATGCCCATATGCTGCTGATATGAGTCCTCTGTGTTTTCCCAGCTCCGTGTGGGGGCAATCTCACCGGTTCCTCTGGGTTTATTCTGTCACCCAACTTCCCTCATCCATACCCACACAGCAAGGACTGCGACTGGCTCATAGCCGTCAACTCTGACTACGTCCTGTCTCTTGCATTCATCAGGTAAAGAAATCTATAAACTAATTTGTATGGCTGTGGTACTGCTTTAGATTATTGAATAATGTCTTTTTTTTTTTATCAGTGGTGCAATAATTTAATTTAATGCAGATATGCATGTATATATAAAGGAGATATGTTTACATATTTTTTTTATATTTTTCATATATATATATATATATATATATATCTTCTTATATATTAAATAAATATCTTATATATTTTCTATGTTTTTAAAAATGAAATATATTCTAGAACATGTCTCGGCTGAATTTTTCTAAGATGTGTATTAGAAAATTCTTATGCACTATTTATGGACAATAAGCAGTTTCAGGGTAGCATTTGTGGCAGAATATAGAAGGAAGTTTGTATGGTATACTTACCATAGGTGCTCAGGAAGTTTTGTGAATGCAGACAGTGCAGTTCTTTGTCACAAGGTTAATATCAGCCGAACCCTCTGTTGTGTTGGGGTCAGCGAGATTTAAATGGTGGCCGATGAGACAGTAAAATGCACTATCGGAAATAATCTCGCAGTGCGCATATTCCTGGCCTTTCATTTATGCCCTCACTTGAGCTATAATATCTCAAACTGATAAGTTCATGAGTTCATTTAGAGGCTGCTGTGTCATAACGCTGAATTAAAAATGAGCGCCCACGGTGTCCTTCGACATGGCCGCAGTCGACATGTTGAGTAATTATGTAGCGGCAACTGCTATCACTGTCTGAATTAAAATGCATTTCATGTAGGGGAGAGATAATGAGCCCAGCTGGAATTCTTTGCTCATTTTGTCTCTAATGAACATGACTGTGTTTTTTTTTTAAGTTTCCCCTCGTCTTGCCTTAAAGGTGTAGAGCGATGTCTCTGCCTTGAGTGATGTGACCAATTAGTCTAAAAGCAGGGTTGATAAATTCCCTTCACAGTCCAATCATGTTGCTAATTATGTCCATTTTTCATTTAGCCAACACGTAGCGACGCTCAAGTCGCAAGCAGGATTCTCCGTCCAGCCGGGGTCAGCGTGGGGTTAAGTTCAAGTGCTGTTGGAGTTTGTTGTATTTGACAGTCGCCGTAGTCCTCCCTCCATGTTAATGCTAATAGCGCCGCTAGCATGCGATTCCCTTCTACCTGGATCAAAGGGTGTCGTGAGGGTCTAGTCCAGGCGTGAGTGCGTGGAATATTAAGCAGGATTCACACGCACTCAGCGGAAAAAGAAGTGCTTAGGTTTCAACATTTCTCCCTCTGTATATCTGTTTCTCACGCTCGCACTAGCAGACTTTGAAATATCAGCGACTGTTGAACGTTTAAACTTTGCCTCTTCTTCCCTTTGACTCATCATCTAAGAGCAGTTCTTTTAATGACAGCAATAACTCCAAAACAATCTTCCGTTCTGCCTGTGTGTCACAGTTTAGAACATTTATCAAAACAGGAGCTGCCATTTGAGACTGTTTTGTGAGTTTCCTGTGCCTAATATTTTTCAAAACCTTCACAGCTACTAGTTAAAGCCATACATCAGCCTCAAAACAGACGATGAAGAACTTTTTTTTTTTCTCTCTCTTTTTTTACCCAGCCCAGCAGGTAGTGTCATTCTCATGGTTGGCATTACATTTGAAATAGCATCTTTCTCAGTTAAATTTCATCCTCTCCAAGTAAATAAGCATTTTGGAGTTCTGCCAGAAGGGCAATGTCTCAAACAGGTTTCTAATAAATAGCTCTCATTCGGTTCCATCTCAAAGACTTTCATTACACAGTCCATTACTGACTTCTTTCTCCTTAAAAAATCCACAATATGAAATATGTCCATAATGAAATTGGAACGGAACTATATGCGCACACCACCCCTCCGAAAAATGTGACCTCTTTTAGTAACACTACAAATGTAATCCCAGCCGGGTGTCTCTGTATTTAGCAACAGTACAGTTTGTGCTATCAATCTGATTACCGCAGAAATAATTGTTTTCTGATTGACAGCTACAGAGGGTATTGAGTGGGGAAAAAACCCAATGCATCTGTTTATCAGAAATTAATGGCTTTTTTAATGTGGTGTAAAGGATCTTATCCTGTGTATGAATTATCCTATAATAACCCCTAAGCAGTGGATTCTGACGCAGTGAAGTGTGGAAGGCATGCTTAGCATTCTCTCTCTGAATATTAAGGGGAAAAGGGGGTGTAAATCTGATTCAGTCACAATCCATCTCATGCAAATGACTCCACTGATGGGCGAGACCCTATCATTGCACCTTACTGCAAATGAAAAGATGCAAGTGTTTATATGTGGGACTCTCTGTCTTTGCAATCTCAGAGCATAGCTGAGCTGCTGATACTGTGCTGGGAGTTTTTACATCTGAGTTTTAGAAGTATGTGAACGCTGGCATTCAGTGCCTGGTTATTTACTGTATATGTTCGACCTTAATGTGCAACTGTTATGCAGGCCATATGGATAATACAAAACCTATGTCTTACACAGCAAGTTAGCATGCATAACAGGTGTTTAGGTGGACAAGTATCTAATCCGCTCTCCTCACTTTGTAATTCCATTTATTTTAAGTAGTTTTGTGGTTTGGTTGGAAGCACATAATTAAAACTACATTATGAAGATGATAGATTTTAGATTATGTGAATAAAATTTCACACACACACACACAGAGACACACATGTATATATTATTTTTGATGTTGTAGTTGGTCTCCCTCTCCCCTATCACTCTAAAACAGGCTCCACTTGCTTTGTACATATTTTACTTTATACTACCGTCTGCAAAGTTGATCTCAGGACTCGAATAGCCAGATCACAGTCTAGCTTTTGATCCCTCTATTCAGAAAACTCCTCTTTGATCATCTATCCTAGCTTCAGCATAGAGCCCAACTACGACTTCTTGTATATCTACGATGGACCAGACAGCAACAGCCCGCTGATCGGGAGCTTTCAGGACAGCAAGCTTCCAGAACGAATAGAGAGCAGCTCCAACACCATGTACCTGGCCTTTCGCAGTGATGGCTCTGTCAGCTACATCGGCTTCCACCTGGAGTACAAAGGTAGACCCTGACATTTCAAGACCCGAAATGTCTAAACCTTTAATTAAATACAGTATATTACACATATATTGGACAGCAAAGCGAAGTCGAGTTGTGAAAAAGTGAATTTAATTGTGACTGGTATTCAGCTGACGGTTTAAAGAAATAGTTCACCCAAAAAGGAACATTCTTTCTTCATTTACTCACTCTTACCTATTTTCTTTTCCCTCAGAACATAAAATAGAATTTTTTAAGAATTACACTTCATAGTTCATAGTTACCAGACAAGCTTCAAAACCCCTGAACATTTTTTCATTTGAAGTAAAATGTGTTCATGTTGTAAATAAATCTCAGTTTCAACCAATAACTGTTCATTCTGCAAGCTAAGATATGCCTAAAGTGATTTGCAACCCTTGCTTTTCCTGCACCTTCTCTCCATCTCACACAGCTAAGCTGAGGGAGTCATGCTTTGATCCTGGTAATGTGATGAATGGCACTCGGTTGGGCAGTGACTATAAGCTGGGCTCCACTGTGACCTTCTACTGTGAGGCAGGCTACGACCTCCAGGGCTATTCCACGCTTACCTGCATTATGGGTGATGATGGCAGGCCTGGCTGGAACAGGGGGCTGCCCAGCTGTCAAGGTAGAGTCTGCAAGTAAAGATGGATGTGTAAGAGAATCTCTGAGAATAAACAGTTTGGGCCTGCTGCTGCAGACCAAACAAAATTAATCAAACTCGTAAAATGACTTAAGCATGCTGCGCTAGCCAAGATCGGTTCTATCAAGGCTGGTGTCTCAAAAATAGCAGTTCATCATAAATGTTGAAGCACAGAGTAATGAGTGATCTGGGTGTTTGTGTGAACAGCACCATGTGGAAGTCGCTCTACTGGGACAGAAGGAACCGTGCTGTCACCTAATTTCCCGAGGAACTACACAACGGGACAGAGCTGTGTGTACTCTATCTCTGTACCCAGGGAGTTTGGTGAGTAACTGTAAATCCGAAACAAAATTGGAT
This sequence comes from Sinocyclocheilus rhinocerous, assembly GCF_001515625.1. Classification (NCBI taxonomy): domain Eukaryota; kingdom Metazoa; phylum Chordata; class Actinopteri; order Cypriniformes; family Cyprinidae; genus Sinocyclocheilus; species Sinocyclocheilus rhinocerous. The sequence continues at coordinate 178,029 of NW_015632722.1, forward strand.
GCAGTTTCGCCACATTTAGCAAAACGCAGCAAAGCCAAAACATAGTGGAGTTATACATTTAATGTGTTTGGTGTATTCAGCATACAAATTATAGGGGCTTTTTCTGACAGCGATATTATTTTGAGTAAATTGGGCATCTCTCTTTATTTTGTTTTAAACGTTTAACCATAACATGTTAATAAACACAAACAGCTCTAGTTTAAATTCCAAATCTTGAATACCTCATCATGTCTTGTGCATATGACACTAGTACATACAATATGGCTTCAAATTAATGTTCACAGTCATTTTGAGTTCCCTTTCAGTCGGTCACTACGAGTCACGTCGTGACCGACGAATTGGGATATCGCTTCGATAAATATCATGCTTTTGAATTACTAGTAAACAGTATGCCCTTGTAAAAAAGATGTGTGCTTAATTGAATGTACACTTGTAATGTACATAAAATTTTGAAAGTAAGACTGTACTTATAGATAATATAATATTAATTAAATAAAAGGCCACTTAAGTGTACTTAGAGTCAATTTTCATGACTGTTTATTACTTAAGTTACTTTAAAGTACAGTTTAAATCATTGTTTGTCTTTTGTTGTTTTCAAAGACAATAGAAGTAGTTATGAAATTACATATGAAGATGTGCTTAAGATCTACTTAAAGGGTTAGTTCAACCAAAAATGAAAATTAGCTTGTGTTTTACTTACCCTCGAAGCATCCTAGGTGTATATGACTTTCTTCTTTCAGACGAATCCAGTCTGAGTTATATTAAAAATTGTGCTGGCTATTCCAAGCTCTATCATTGCAGTCAGCAGGTGTTGCAGTTGAACAGTCCACAAGTCGTCAAATAAAGGTATCTGTCATACGCGGAAGGCGTTACGGCAGATGACACAGCACGTATGCACAGCAAGCGCGCCTCTGAGGTATGCTAGTCTCGCGAGTTTGTTTATAAGAGCAAAGGAAGTAAAGTTTCTATCCTCCGGCATTTTTCTTTGCAAATCCTCGGTTTGTACTTCTAATTCGTGACCTGCGTTTTGTTTTGTTCTCTCTTCGCATTCGTCACTAATCACGCAACGCCGACGCTGCAATAATAGAGCTTGGAATAGCCAGGACAATTTTTAATATAACTCCGACTGGATTCGTCTGAAAGAAGAAAGTCATATACACCTCATATATGCCTCGGGGGTGAGTAAAACACAAGCTAATTTACATTTTTGGGTGAACTAACCCTTTAAGGTGGTCAAAAAGGCATTTTTTAATGTAAATTTTAACTAATACATTTTTAATGAATTGCAATTAATATACACTGTTAATACTTCAGTTTGCACTTACAGTAAGTATATATGTTTTAATATTATTTACGTCATAAGTACTCATTTTAAAAGTATGCTAAAAGGTACTTCTTTTTCACAAGTGTGAGTCTCATCTGAACTATTTTAAAGTATACTATTCTCCTGTATTAATTTCTATACATTTAATGTGCTATGTGAATAGAAGCAATTGCAGAATTTGTCAATAGTTATATGCCACCCAGTATCCTTGACCTGCTGTATTCCAGGGATACTTGAAATGTTTGCAGACAGCCTATGATTGTAATATCCAGGCGCCAGTTGGAAAATAGTATAGAGATGAAAGTGTGAAATGAGAAAGCACTTCAAACCTCCCGGCCCCGGTCTCTTTTCTTATGGTTCATTTTTGTGCTAAAAGAAAGCCACTTTGCTATCTCAGTCCTGTCCCAAGAAGGCTGTGGTGTTATGAGGTATGTGGTGTTGAAAACCCTCCTCTGTAAATGTTGCTGTCAGTTTAGCTGTTATGGGGATTTTGGACCTCCCTCACAAGCATTGTTTGGCATTATGTGAGCGGTATGTGATGTCTCCCTCGAGGCCCGTCTCTGGTCATTGGACTGCTCGCACTCTGATGGAAGGTCCTAAACGAGATAGATGTCATTTGAAATGAAGCCTTCATAAAAAGCAAACGAAAAGTGAAAAACATTATAGCTGTGCAAATGAAAAGGCGTGAAAATGAATAGTCAGCAGCTGAGGTGTTTTAGCCCCTGAAATGCATACATCACACCATTGAACTCGCCATGCCATTTTAAACATTGGCATATGTACACATAGTACTAAACATACTGTGAAATATTGCCTGCCTGTTCAGTTCTAAACATAAATATTGACATATTCAAATTTCTCTACTATACTCTAAAGTATTTCTGTCAAATGTGCGGGATACAGATTGTGGCAATGCTTTTTTTTTTTTTTTCTAGAACCAACAGCAATAAAAATATCAGTACCAGCAGATAAATGCAAGGGAAACAAGCATATTTGACATTTGGGCAAAATTCAGAACTTAATAGGAATAGTTCACTCAAAAATGAAAATTCTGTCATTATTTACTCACCCTTATGTCGTTCCAATATTGTATGATGTTATTTATTTCTTCTGTGGAACAAAAAGATGATTTTTTTTTTTAAATACAATAAATGTCAATGAAATGTTCTTCCAAATCTTCTTTTATGTTACACAAAAGAAAGAAAGCCATAAAGGTTTGGAACAACAGGGTGAGTAAATTGTGACACAATTTTTTGATGATTTTATTTTTTGAGTGAACTAGCCATTAGGAATTGCCTTCATTTTAAATGCAGGAATTAATTTGTAATTTAAAAGGTATTCTTAATTCAAATCCGAATGGTGCACTGACCTGTTGCTCCTAGGGACAAAGTAATTGCTCAGGTATTTAGATGGATTTTAACCCCAGGTAAACAGTACCTGAGATCTAGACATAAACTATCGCAGCAATTTGTCTTGTTCCCCAGAGCTGCAGTTCAAGCCATTAGTAATGATTGGAATTGCAAAAGGGCTGAGGTTCTTTTACATTAACAAATAATTAGTAAACCATGCCTATCTTTCAAAGTGATATCGCTTAAGGTTATCTGCAAAGGTACATCCATTATGCTCAATTAACAGGCAAATGTCACATAGTGTGTAACATAGTGTGTTTAAAAAACGAATAAATGCGGTCTTGGGCAAAATACTGTGCAACACTTAACCGAGTGCTGCTTTAATTAGTCCTCTTTGAGTTCGGTGTACATTGATCATCAGCAGTTCTGTTAGTTCAAATCACTCAATGTGCAAGTTAAACAAGTTCATGGTAATAGAGCAGAAGAAAGAAAAACGAACACAAATAGAGGGTGAAAAAAGAGAGAGAGAGAAAAGAAATCCAGGACAGGAGATCCATAAGTCTAGTTTGTGCTGATGCTGCTGAGCCTCTACATGGTGGACACCTGCTGGGAGGGGGAGCATTCCATTATCATGCACCTGAAATATCGTCAAACATAGCTTAAAATGCCTTGTAGAACAAAGCCTGGGCTGAGCGCTTGTGTTTGAGTGGAGATAAATATCTTACGGTTGTCATAAAAGCTTTTGTTTCGTCATATTCAAAAATGGCATGGAGGCAGATCATATAAGCTAGAGAAGTTCAGCTGTGTGTATTGATCCCTAAAATATTGTGAAACCGGTCTGCTGGTTTTATTGGTGGCTGTGGATTGGGCATAGAATGGCATACACAATCTTTTGAGACTGGAAAGGAATCATAAAAACTGGCATTGCCATTGCTGTGAGTAGTTTTTTGGCACACAAGACTGGTGGCCAAACCTATATGGGTTATTTAATGGCCAATACTGGTGTCTAGAGAGCAGAGTGCCTGATATAATGATGATATGTATACATTTATATAAACATTTAATTATTTGGCAGATGCTTTTATCCAAAGTGATCAACAAATGAGGATTAATAAAACAAAGTCATTCATCCTTGAGAGACAATACTGTAATACAAAGTTTCCCAGTTGCTGGGAAAAGCATGCACTAGATTTTTGGGAAACACTGCAAGACTAGAGAATTGAAAGGAGTGGAGAAAGAATAGGACTGTTCTAAGTACTGTATGTGCAGTTATAGTTTTGAGTGGAGTGCTCATGAAGGAGTTTTTTGAAGGTAGAAAGGGATTGTGTTGTTCCGATCCCGTTGGGAAGATCTTTCCACCATCGAGGTTCACTGACTGTGAAGATTCGGGAAGGGAATTTTGTGCCTCTTTTTGGTGGTACCATGAAGCACTGCTCTTGAACTGACTGCAGATTTCTGCAGGCAACATGCATAAGTTGTGTATAAGTGAGTGTAGATAGAACCGTAGAGATCCAGTGACTATGTAGTGTTGGCAAATAAGATGTACACAAAATTGCTGTTTAACAAATGTATGTAAATTACTTATTTTACATACATTTGTTTCTTTAAAAATCCACTAAAATGTATGCAATTACAAAACATAGTTTCTATACACTGTAAAAAATTTACTGTAAAATTTACAGTAACTTACTGGCAATTTTGGTTGCCAGTAAGACTGTAAATTTACAAGAGTACTGTAAATCAATAATTACAATTGTACTGTAAAAATTCAAAAGTTTAGGGTCTGTAAAACTTTTATGTTCCTCAAAGCTGCATTTATTTGATCAAAAATACAGTAAAAAATAGTAATATTGTGAAATATTATTAACATTTAAGTTAAATGTTTTCTGTTTTAATATATTGTACAATTTATTCCTATGATGGCAAAGCTGAATTTCTTCAGTCATTTCTCCAGTCTTCAGTGTCACATGATCCTTCAGAAATTATTCTAATATGCTGATTTGCTGCTCAAGAAACATTTCATATTATTGCCAATATTGAAAACAGTAGTGCTGCTTAATATTTTAATGGAAAACATGGTGCACATTTTTACAAGATTCTAATTAATTGAAACTGTCACTTTTGATCAATTTAATGCATCCTTGCTGAGTAAAAGTATTTTTTTTAAGAATAATCTTAAGAAATTATAGTCCTTCACTGCACTAAATCATTTTTACTCAGCATTGTTGTCTCTTTAAAAAGATAAAAATATCCACTGTCAGATATTTTTCCTATTTTATGCATAAACCTTACAATATTTTCTTAGCTGTTAGATTTATGCTTACATTAAGAAAAATAAACTTAATTCAAGATATGTTTTCTTAGAATGAGTCATATATCATATACCGTTTTGCTTAATTGTATCTTGTTTTAAGGATGTTTAGATATACAGTAGATGTACAGTTATTAAGGAAAGATTTTCTTGCAGTGTTGAAGAAACAGTAATTATAACAGATGCACATTACATTCGCTGATCTTTAGGATCCCCAATCACAGTGAGCAAACACTTCAGATTTTGCATTCTTTATAGAGAAACTACCACACAAATACACACACATAAACGTGCACATATATGCACAGACGTACCTTTCTCCATTGGCTCTGATCTGTAGGGCAGAGCTCTGGGGCCCTCTGTTAAAAATGCAGCACTCCACTGCCTTTTTTTAATGTTTCATTATTCTGTCACAAAGAATGATGCCGGCAATATTTCAGACTATGACAGGTTTGGTCTGAGAGATGCATTATTCAGAGCATGCACCCCCACCCCAAGCTCCCGTCGGCTCCCCCACCCCCACTGGCCCCGGGCAGTCAATACAAGAATGTAGGGGAATCCTTGCTTGCAAATGGTTGGGGGTCAGGGGGAAAAAATCAAAATTGATGATCTCTGTCTGTTAAATATTCCATGCTGAAGTCAAAACCTTCAATTACAGCTTCATTACTGCCTGGGTGTTTTGGAAACAGTTTTCTGCGAGCTATACAAGTGGGCAGAATGTGTTTTTAACTGGTGATCAGAGTTCTGCATGATTGAGCATGGTTTTCATAGCTTAAGATAGTAAAATTTATGTTGCCAAACAGCACTAAGCTTTGGGTGTTGGAGCTGCAGAGTGGCATGTTGAAGATGTAATCAGGGCCGCCTCTCAGTGAGATGTTAGCTTGTCTTGCAGATTTCAATTTAACGTTAAATCTTTAATCAGTCGAGAGCCTTACATTGAGCTTAAATATATGCTGTGCACCATGCATTAATCAAATGCTCCTGCGTTTGTTGTTATTATGTGAGAAGCTCAGTCTGGTAGCCTCGGGCATTGTTAATAGGCACTTCGTAGGTGTTACATTAGCAGCCATGTCACCTTCTCGATGTAACGTTATTAATATGTTTTCTGAAGTTCTGATTCATCTGCTGGCTGCTCAAGGCCCAAGATAAGGTCATTTGTATTTCAGTTGAAATCATATTTCATTCAGAAGTGATTTATACAAATATTAGCTTCAAAATAAAGATTTACAATAGCATCTGGTTTCACCATTAAGCCTGTACCATGACAGTGAGTAGTGGCAAAATATTGCAAGAATTATCTCAATTTTAAACTGCAATATAAAATAAAATCGCCTTTTCCTGTCATTCAGCTAGCCTGTGGGTATACATTTTAATATTTATATACTGTAGTTGTATTGAAACTAGGGCTGTCAGGTTCATTGTGATTAATCGCATCCAAAATAAAAGTTTGTGTTTACATAACATATTTATGTGTAATGTGTATATTTATATGTATATATAAATACGCACACATACATGTATATTTTTAAGAAATATATGTAATTTATATTTCTATATAATAAAATATTCTTGCAATAAAGTTATACAAGCTATACATATTCTTAAATATATACATATATATGTGTGTACTTATAAATATACACAGTACACACATTATGTAAACACAAACTTTTATTTTGGATGTGATTAATCACGATTCATCTATTTGACAGCCCTAATTGAAACTTTTATATGGTGTGTGTGTGTGTGTGTGTGTGTGTGTGTGTGTGTACACAGTATATTTATGTATCAGGGTTAATATAGATTTAAAATTATTATTTTTTTAAATTAAATTAAAACCATAAAAACATTATTGTTACTTGAAATAAAATGAACATTAGCTAGTTGCTAGTTGCCAGGGCAACATTTGACGTTTTAATTTAGTTTGACTTGATGTACTAAAATAAATAAAACGTTAATAAAAACATTTTAAAAAGTTAATAAAAACTACATAAATGACAAAAGCACACAACAAAATTACTATAACTAACATGAAAGTGGAAAATATAAAAATAAAAAGTTTCAAAAATAAAAACTATAATAGTATCTCAGTAATACTAAAATAACACTTGTGTGTGTGTGTGTGTGTGTGTGTGTGTGTGTGTGTTAGAAAATTTTTAAAAAATTTTTTAAAAAGAATTAGTTTTGCCCATTATATAAATATATGAAGGGTGGGTGGGTGTGTATATTACTTTTTTTTAACTGATATTTTGTGGATGCTTGTCGATTTTTTGTGGATACATGAAGACGTGTATGAATGTACTGATGTAGCATAACACACCATATTAATATTTCAGTATTTCAGTTGATTATTAGGAATTTGCTTTGGGGTACCTTCATATGGTGTTGAATATAAAATAGACTTTCAGCAATGTAGCAATTCTAAATTAATGCACAAAGAGATATTAAATAAACTCCCTTTTTGAATGCCCGAAGCGACCATTAGGCCAGTTACACTTTCTATATTTTCTGTCATGGCTGTCAGTTAGAAATAGTCAACTAAATAGCTTTTCCCCTTGCTGACTCTGACCTCCATATAAACACAAACACACACTCAAACCAGTGACAGTTTCATGTCTTTGACATAGACGCTGTCTTGGAAAGGGATCACTCTTCTCTCTACAAAGCTATTCTAAAGCCTGTGAGAATTGGGAATTGCAAGCCCCTGAGCCAAAACATCAAAACAGAAAAGAAGTCAAGGCAAAGTTCATTTAGCAGGGAGAAAGAGAAAGCAGAGGAACACCAGGTCTCTGTATAATGCTTTTGTTGTGTTTCCTGACTCCAGTCAGACCAAAGGTGCTAAAGTTCTCTCCTCTGGTTAATCACAGTCAAGCAGGCAAAAAGTGCCATTTCTTGACTTTGCCGTTGACTAAGGGCAATTAAGCACCGTGTTTTCCTAAAGTAATTCTCAGATTAATATCTCAGCAGTAGGGTGGTTGTGGTGCTTCTCTTTTAGTTGCAGTATTTCCTTTTATAGTAAGCTACTAAAGATTTTTGACAGCTGTGAGAATAGTTTGTACAAATATTTTAACAGACTGAACAAAAATGGATCAAAGCATTAAAGGAATAGTTCACCCAAAAATGAAAATTACCCCATGATTTACTCACCCTCAAGCCATCCTGAGTGTATACGACTTTCTTCTTTCAGACAAATACAATCAGAGTTATATTTTAAAATGTCTTGGCTCTTCCAAGCTTAATAATGGCAGTGAATGGGTGTTGAGATTTTGAAGTCCAATACATCCATCATAAAAAATACTCCACACGGCAACGGGGGGTTAATAAAAGCCTTCTGAAGTGAATCGATGCATTTGTGTAAGAAAAATATCCATATTTACAACTTTATAAAGCATAATCTCTTGCTTCCACTAACTGTTGTACGCACGTTCACAAGAGAGTGGCGTTTGATTTTACTGTGCTAAAAGTAAAAATGGAATGGTTGATAAAAATTATTTAGTGCAGTGAAGAACTATAATTTCTTAAGATTATTCTTTAAAAAAATACTTTTACTCAGCAAGGATGCATTAAATTGATCAAAAAAATGGTTGATGTTAGTCTCTACTATTTGACTATAGATAGAATCCTAGGATGACATAGTGGCAGTAACAAATGCAACTGTACTTTAGTCATCAGTAGATGCTTTTGTCTAAAGTAATTTGGAGTACACCTATTAGAGAGACAATGATGCAAGGCACTTAACCTCTGGAGCAACCTGGTGTTAAGTGCCTTGCTCAAGGATATGGTGATTATGGTTCTTGTTTTGAGGGATTGGGTACCACTTTCCCAGAGGTTTAACCCTCAAAGACTCCCAGCACTTCTACTGATAATGAACTTTTTTTGTATCAACCTTGAAAGCAACTGGCTATTAAAAATATATAATAGTTATAATAATAATAATAATAATAACAAAGTCAGTGCATGTTTTTCATTGGGATGGATTTTGGATTTAGATTATCTTTCACACTGCAAAATTGCAGCAATGTGTTTTCAAGGTAACAAGTGTTTTAATTGATAAAAAAATATGACTTTTATGTATTTTTAATGTGAAAACTTTTCTATTATATTTTATGTGGAAAATAATTTGAAATAGTTTATGATTACTAAGCTTTTTATTTTATTATTTTATTTTGTTAAATAAATATTGAAATGGAAGATTCACTGTTGCATTTTTTGAGAAAAAAAATTATCTGAAATGTATGCACGTTTATTTAAATTATTGTTAGAAAATATTTCAGAGACTGACTTGCTGTTTTATGTATTTTTTTAACCCTTACTTAGTAAATATACAAAACATTGAGTCTGTGAGTGTTGACCACTACACCACACAACAATAGCTTACTTAAATAGCCAGCCAATGTTCAGAGCTGCCTGAAGTGTTTGTTTCTCCCTCAATTTAATGTAATGACAAAAAGAAAAATATTTTTCACCTGCTGCAATGTCTATGTTTAGATATAAACAGACTTTTAGAGCTACTCCCCTCCATTTTCTCATTCTCTACATCTGCGTGTAGCATGTGTGATGATTCCTCTGTCCCCACCATGTGGTGAGCGGGGAAGGCGCTATCTATCCTCGGCACACAGCACTGCAGATAGAACATCCTTCACTGATAACAGGCGCACAGGTGGTGGTGCTTTTTCGCTACCTTGCTGTATTTTCATTCCTGTCTGGATATTTGTGTGTGTGTGTGTGTGTGTGCGTGTGTGTGTGTGTGTGTGTGTGTGTGTTGCATATTGGACCAGGGGTTCAGGGTCCATACGTGTTATCTATCAATTATTCATATGCAGGGGAAATGGCTTGTGGGTCATGTATACAGGATGGTATTTCATGTGTGCAGTGAGAAAGAACAAACCCTGAACCTTTGTGGCATTATTGGATACAGATGTGAAGCTGACAGCTTGAAAGAATATAGTTTTTGGAGAAAGTCAAGTTTGAGGCTTGAATGTTTCTGCTGATTTGTCAATCTGCAGTGAAGGTTGCGTGTGTGTGCATGTCTCATCCTCGCTAGCTTTTCGTCTGCACATCCAGTGAGCCCTGCGGAATCTCCCACCTCAAAGAGATCCTGGCAGATTGTGCGAGAGCATCTCTGTCCCTATGGGACCAGGCATTGATGTGTGAGGCGGATGACCAGCCCATGCCTGCAAATCCAGACAGGTGTGCTAGGAATCAGAGCAAAGACCTCTGCCATCTAGCCTCGAGCAAGATGATGGCCCTGGGGTATAAATCTCTGCTTGAGTGACCTCTCTCCTCAGAGTCTAACTGAGAGCCCCTCGCTGTAAGGAGAGAGTCTAATAAGAGAACAAAGACATATAGAGGCTAGGACAGCATACTGAACAGTGATATGTGCCATATGAACCTTATGGCCCTGGTGTGTGTGCACGTCTGGATCAGCAAACTCGCTTATTAACTCAGTCATGTATAGGCTACTCATGCATCTAGTAGAATGATGATCTGACCATTAATTTCCATGGAAACAGCACATGTCTGCTAAAGCAGTGTTTAACGCCTGTCTAAGAAAAGACATCCGAACAATACCAGCATTTTGATGCAGGATTGACGCCTCACAGCCGCCTAACAACACCAGCTTTACACCTCAACCAGGGTTACTGTAGTTGTAGTTGTTACTGTGGTAACACTTTAGTTTAGTGGCCAATTCTCACTATTAGCTAGTTGTTTATTAGCATGCATATTACTAGCATATTGGCTGTTTATTAGTACTTATGAAGCACATGTCAATGCATTATTCTGCATATTCTCCATATTTTTAGATTTTAAACCATATTTTAATTTTAGATTATAAAGCATATTTAAGAGTTACATTACAATATATATATATACAGTGGGTACGGAAAGTATTCAGACCCCCTTAAATTTTTCACTCTTTGTTATATTGCAGCCATTTGCTAAAATCATTTAAGTTAATTTTTTTTCCTCATTAATACTTTCCGTACCCACTGTATATATATATATATATATATATACACTACCGTATATACATATATACCGACATATATGTCAAAAGTTTGGGATCAGAGCGATTTTTAATGTTTTTTACAGGAGTTTCTTATGCTCACTTTGCTGCAGCCTGGAATTGAACTGCTGGTTTTCATCTGGCCAGAGGAGAACTGGCCCCTGACTGAGCCTGGTTTCTCCCAAGGTTTTTTCTCCATTCTGTCACCGATGGAGTTTTGGTTCCTTGCCGCTGTCGCCTCTGTGACACTATTTTCCTATTTAATGCTGTAAAGTTGCGTTGACACAATCTGCATTGTTAAAAGCGCTATATAAATAAAGGTGACTTGACTCATCAAGGCTGCATTTATTTGATCAAAATATGCAGGGAAAAAAATTAATATTGTGAAATATTATTACAATGTAAAATAACGTTTTTCTATTTTAATATACATTCAAATCTAATTTATGTCTGTGATCAAAGCTGAATTTTTAGCATCATTACTCCAGTCTTCAGTGTCACATGATCCTTCAGAAATCATTCTAATATGCTGATTTATTATCAGTGCTGGAAACTGTTGTGCTGCTTAATATTTTTTTGGAACCTGTGATACTTTTCACTGGAGTAATGGCTGATGGAAATTCAGTTTTGCATCACAGAAATAAATTATATTTTAAAGGATATTAAAATAGAAACCATTATTTTATATTGTAATAACATTTTTCAAGATTAACGTTTTTTTCTGTATTTTTGATCAAATAAATGCAGCCTTAATGAGCATAAGAGACTTCTTTAAAAAACATTACAAGTCTTACTGATCCCAAACTTTTGACCGGTAGTGTGTGTGTGTGTGTGTGTATGTGTAATATAGTAATCATTTTTTATAATGTAAGACTTGAAGAGCCTCAGACACTTTGATCTTCTGAGATACGGACAATACAAACACAGTGTTTCCAGATCTCACTGAGAGATGATGCAGGCAAACTCCTTCCTCACCTGTACATTTGTTCCTTTTTATCCACTTCCAGTTCACTCAGAATGGTCAATAGCATAATATAATGTTCTACATGAATGCAAGTGATATTCACAGTCATGTTTGGTATCATTTGAAATGTCTCTGTGCGACTACTACAATGGTCTCAATCTTACAAGGACTAAACTAAAAGGTAATACAGAACCTAAAGGTTGTTGCACACTGAGTCCGAAAATTTAGTCCGAAATTTTCGCACGTTAAAAAATAAATACGACCTCACGTTATGTCAATCACGTTTACACAATGCCTCCGAAATATTCGTCCGTCATAAAAAATTCGGATCGGGTTCGATTTTTTCTGTTTTTCGCATCCGTAGCAAGCATTTTGAGAGGTGTTTTGAGCGTTCAGAGCCACTGTACAAGCAAACGCCAAAATCCAGAATGGCGACTGTCAAATTCATCCACTTCGTCTCGCAGCACAAAGCACTGTATATAGATCCTTGCACACTGAGTTCACAGAAATTGGTGGTCTTCTTTTTAATATGTGGCTCTAGTATCGCTAGCAAAAGCATCAAACTGAGCCACTGACATCCTGAAGTAAACTTTGAATCGCCCGTGATAATCCCGCTGCTCCTTAATAAGGAGGGGGAACTCTCCTTCCTCTCTATCTCAGGATTGGATGGACCCAATATTTCCTTTCTTTTTCTTTTTTTAAGAAGCGAGAGGACAACAAAATCATCCTCACTGCTTGAAGACTCCATTTAGTGCTGTTTTGCGAATTTTTTCGCAACGGATTAATTAATGCGCATCAGACTCCGTGTGCAAGGTTTCTGTGCTAGTAATAGATAAATAGTACTAGTATAACCTCTGATTATTGTTTGAGCTTTCTTCAGGTTGTACGTAGTTATTTTAACTATCGGGGGCTAGATAAAAATACTATTGAAATATTAGCATATTTCATAGTTCTACTATAACCTCTGATTATTGTTTGAGCTTTATTCAAGTTGTATGTAGTTATTTTAACTATCGGGGCTATATATACTAGCATAACCTCTGATTATCATTTGAGCTTTAACTAAGTTGTACATAGGTGACTTTAGGGGGCTAAATAGAACCACTATTTAAAGAATGGTAAGCATGGGGAACCTATTAAATAGTATTAGTCATAACCTCTGGCTAATGTTCAGACTGGCAAGTTTGTGATCTTGAGGTCCGTGTAAAACAGCCGACGTGAGACACTCTGAGCGACATAGATTCCTAATGAACGAGTAAATATAAAGTAAAGGGTTAACTAGAATAATCAAGTGTCTGAATAATAATAATTAGAAATGGACAAACAACCAGTTTGTATGACAACCTAAATTCGAGGTCATAATAAAATGGAGTCAGATTAAATTACTTTGCGCGCTGGAAAGACCGAATACGCAGGAACCCTTCAGCCACCATTGGATACCTTCGTTGGGCCAATTGGGTGGACCTTACAATAATATACTATACCATGCTTAAAAAAAAACTACATGATCATTTTTATTTTAGTTAGTCTAATGTATAGAGTCGTGAAAATGTATTATAGTTTAGCTTCAGTTTTTCCCCCAGTAATGTTTTCCTTTTAAAAAGGTTTCATTTTATTTAACAATTTAAAAAGTATTATTTTGATTTTGAAATGCTGAAGTGCATTTTTTCCTATTTTTCTACATTTTTTCTCATAGCCAAGCTTCATATAGAGCAGGGGTAAGCAACCTTAGACATGCTAAGGAAAAATCAATGGCATGCCAAGCATATGCAGATGAATGTGATATTTATTTCAAAATTATTATTACTATTTTTTAAAGAATTGTTCTGGTCAGATTTGCATGAAAAATAACATAATAATCCTTAATCAAGTTTGCATATTTAATTAGTTAAAGTTTTTTTTTTTTAAGCATCCCCACCAGATTGACCCCACAACACTGACTCAACCAGTGGTGTGAGTTTGTGGGCGGAACTGTCTGTTTGACCGTCCACTGAATTATGGAGGGCAGTGAGAGTATTTGACATTATTTTAGCAATTCCAGTTGCTGATGCTAGTGGTGCTGAAATTACACACCTCCCATTTAATCCACCTGAGACACAGGTACATTCCACTCTGTCCTCATAAGTTGTTTCCGCCGCTGGTACACTCTTATCCCATCAAAGATGGATGGCTGCAGACTAATGGAGAGGCGTTGATACACATGTCTTCAGAGGGAAGACGCAAATCAGCAGATTTGTCCACCCCATCTCCTGCGTTGACCCCATTGCAGACTTGACTGGGGGTTATCTAATTAAGGGCCTTTTGAATCTGAATAAACACCTGAACTGAGATGGAGATCCAGGCCTGAGGTCTAAAATGCAGTGTTGGTGTGCTGTGCTTGCATTTCAGTAGCAGCTAAGCTTTATTGCACCTTCGGTGTTAATTAAGCAGCAAAGGAAAGATCCGCCTAGCATCATTTACTTTTCAAAGGCAAAGAGTATTAGCTGAGATCTTTATTAGTTCTCCAGGAACTTGGTAAGGACATGAGACTATTATATTCCATATGCTTATATATTCCATGTTATTCCTTGGTGGAGCACTTAGCATGTTGGGAAACGTTTTAGCTGGAGCACTCACATTTTAATAGCATTTTTTTCTCTGTACAGAACGGTTTATGGAACCCTTAAGATATTGGGTTATTGCCTATTGTCATCTGTGCAATATGACTGGACATTTCGGTTTCATTGTAATTTCATGTATTAGACATTTTCACAGTTCTTCTGAAGGTTTTATTGCACTTAATATGAGTTGATGACTTTATCAGCCATCTCTAATCCAATCTTAACCTAACCTCGAGTCATGCTTCAGGCGCAAAACATTTAACATATGACTTTACGATCTGAATTCTTCTTTTTTTTCACTCTCTTTGCTATGAAACATCCATATTCTATTCAATTACTAAAGGCATAGTTCATGCAAAAATTAAAAGTCTCTCATCTTTTATTTACCCTCATTCTGTTTCAAACTTTCATTCTTCTGTGGAACTCAAAAGAAGATATGCGACCCTAGACCACAAAACCAGTCTTAAGTCACTGGGGGTATATTTGTAGCAATAGCCAAAAATATATTGTATGGGTCAAAATTATTGATTTTTCTTTTATGCCAAAAATCATTAGGATATTAAGTAAAGATCATGTTCCATGAACATATTTAGTAAATTTCCTACTGTAAATATATTAAAACTTAATTTTTGATTGGTAATATACATTGCTAAGAACTTCATTTGGACAACTTTAAAGGCGATTTTCTCAATATTTTGATTTTTTTGCACCCTCAGATTCCAGATTTTCAAATAGTTGTATCTCGGTCAAATATTGTCCTATCCTAACAAACCATACATCGATGGAAAGTGCATTTATTCAGCTTTCAGATGTATAAATCTCAATTTCGAAAAATTGACCCTTATGACTGGTCCAGGGTCACATATTTTAAAGAATTTATGAACTGTTGTTTTCTGTACAATAATCGACCCCAATCATTTTGGACACCACTGACTTTCATTGTATAGAAAAAATACATTAATTGAAATATCACCTCTTGTGTTCCTCACAAGAAAGAAAGTCATGCAGGTTTGGAACGACATGAGGGTGAGTAAATTATGACAACATTTTAATTTTGGGTTAAACTATTACTTTAGCATTAGTCTAAATATTAAATTTAGTTGCTTGCAAGGTATTTGGTTGCTGCCACAACAGGGTGATTCTGTTCAGGGTTATTTTTATTTTGCTCTAACTGCAAGAACACTGCAGGACTGGTATCCCAGCATGCTTTGCAGATTATGCTAATGAAAGTAAATAGAAATAATGCCTCTCTCCACCTGAGTTGTCACAGGGAGAAGGAAAGGTGTGTCCCCTCCCCTTTCACTTCTGTTTCTTTCAGAGAGCAAATTGAATTGGTGATCCAGTCCAGCTTCAGAGATGAAGAGACAGGGGGAAAGGCAGGGAACCACAGAGCTATTTTTTATTTCTGAATTGTGTAAGTCATGAGAAAAGAGGGAAAAGGTGTGAATTAATCACAGGCCTAATTTCCATAGCAGCCGGTAAGCATCTGTCAGAGTGTGTTAAGCGTAAGAGGATGTATGGAAAAGGCCAATCTTCTGCAGTGGTGCAGTGGAGAAGCAAACAGTGAATTAAAGCCAAAGCCCTTTCTGAGAGCGCTAGCATGATGAAAACAATCTGCATGTGAGTGATGCTTGTCATACATACTTTCATAACATACGGATGCTTCTGCCCTGCACGAGTGCATGAAGACATTGTAAAAAGGCACTTTCCGAGTATATGGTACAAAATGAAACTCTTTTTTTTTATTTCTTAACAAATGGTCAACACAAAGAGAAAGTACAATATCTAAATTAAGCTTTCAGCTGGCTTGAGAGTTAATTTATCTAAAATCCACTATCATTCAAAAGCTTGGGGCGGGTAAGTTTTGTTTTATGTTTTTTAAGTCTCTTATGCTCAAAAAGGCTGCATTAGATTGTGAATTATTATTATTATTATTTACCCATTCTTTCAGCGTTCTTTGAATAGAAAGTTCAAAAGAACAGCATTTATTTGAAATGTTTTTTTTTAATAATCTGAAAATCTGATAATCACCTTTGATCAATTTAATACATCTTTGCCTAATAAAAACATTATTTCTTTAAAAAAAAATTTACTTACCCGAAGCTTTTGAATGGTTATATATCTAATAGTTCTCACAACACAAAATGGAGTTTGTGCATCTAATGTTTTAGAGTGCTTTTAAATGCATTTTAAAGTGATGGGACACAAATTGTACCCTATTAGTGGAAAGTGCCAATACTATAAATAGAAATCTGCCCAATTAGTATTCTGTTTGTGAGCTGCTGGAGTAGTGTGCAAACTATCAGAGCTGTGAATATTGATTCGTGCATCCACTCGTTTTATCAATTTTTTTTTAAGGTTTATTTTTTTCATTTCCTGTCAGAGTGTCACAGAGATGCACAGACCATTGCTTCATCTCGAAGCTCTGCTCACATTTCATGCACACATCCTGCTTCAAATGGCACTTCTCAAAAAAATGGCTACACGGAAGCAAAAGGAATTGTAAGGAATAGCATCAAGAAGCTGAGGAATAGCTGTGTATCAGGAATTACTGAACTCTGACTCCTGAGTGCTCTGTGGATCCTGCAAAGGAAACAACCTTCTCAGTTGTCTGTAAATGTAGTCTGAATTTCCCTCCAGTGACACCTAGACTTTTTTTTCATTTTCATAAGTAATCTTTTTAAAAGTTCTTTAATACTTGAGAGAACTGAGACTACTTAATGTGTTATTTAGAAGTGAATGCAGCTTCACTGTATTTAAATTATATTGATTTTGTGTCGGAAATGGATCAAGTTTTCAATTTAGTAGCACTTAAAGTATGTCATTTTGTAAGGTCTGACATCTGAAGCACATTAATATATACTTATTTTGAGCTGTACTTCTACTAAAATGCACTTTAGTGCAACTGTTTAGTTCTGAAACACATTTTGCACTTGACGTGTGTTTTATTGTAAAATATACTTATTTTGAGTTCTGCTACTTAAATGCTTTTTGACATTACATTTTAATGTCATATGAATGTTACATAAATGCATTTAGTCTACATTTTGTTGTCCCAGAACAGTGCATTTTAAGCACAATTTCTCTCAGCTTCACTATACAAACGCAGTCCCTGATGAAGATGTCACCCTGTCTTCATCTTTTAAACTTTCCCAGAGTTGCAAAGCGATGCATTAGTGACCCCTGGCCTAATGTAATTATAATGGGTTGAGTATGATTGCAACGTGTACTACTTAAGCCTTGTACATTATTAATAGGTGCGTAAAAGGGATCTGTCTTTTGTTGAGGTTCAAATTATAAAATAAATGAATAAATAAACTGTAAACTGGCACAGTAACATTGCATTTTTCTCCTTCCAAATTGATTTGTTTCTTCTCATTTCCCCCATTTTGTTTGGTGCATGCGAGCAAAACCTTAACGGGCACAATTGTTTTCTGACATGAAGTGGTAATTGGAACTGCGTAGCAGGTGCCACTGTATGCAATGCCAATAAAGCCAATCAGGTCTAGGTAATCAAGCTCTTTGTTTACCTCAAATGACAAATAAATCTTTTTTTTTTTTTTTCAAAATTGGTTTCTGCAAGAGTTTGATTACACTCTTGTATTACCAAGCAGAGAACTGTTTAATGACACAGTAGCTATGCTGAGCATATGAGGCGCTCCATCGATCCTCAGAGCCCTGGTGAATCACTGGAATCTGTGCCAGATTTCAAAGACATCTGAGACAGCAGTGGCCCTGGAATCTCTGTCCATTCACTCAGTTTATACTGTATCATGGCTTAACAACTTTATCTGTGCCCAGAACTTGCGGTTTCTATATTTAAAGCGTTTTTTTTTTTTTTTTTCAATTAATTTCACCATGGAAACAAAAGAGAGATGCCATTGAGGTCAGTAGAATCCATATGCGTACAACCTTCTTTTTTTTTTTTTTTTCTCAAAATTTTGGTGGAAACATCAAAGCATCGGACAGCAAATGAGACTGTAATCCCAGTGTGCACCCAGTGTAGGACAAAACCAATGCACAGTAGCACTCAGCATGGTACCAACACATAATAGGGAGATGTTACAGCATGATAGCCAATTTAAAAGATTTAAATAAACATACAGCCTTATTACCTCTGAGAGCGCTCGCTGGTTTAAAATGTGCAGATCTATTGAAGAAAAATTATTCTGCGTAATGTTCTTGCATACAAGTACTTAGTGGCATCTAATTAGGAATCTGAATATGTGTGGAGTAAATGAAGAATACATGCAGAAAGCCTTTCAGGACACATTTGCTGCTTGTAAGCTTCTAGCTGGGATCTTAACAGTTGAGGGGTCGCTTGGGTTAGTGTACGGTTTGTAGTTTTTGTCATGCTGTGGTCAATGCTTTGTGAAATATTTTGACACTTTTCCTGTTTTTTCCCCGTTTAGTTCTATTTGGACAGTTTGTCCTGTTCCAGACGTCATTGAATGATGTTGTGGACATTTATGATGGGCCAACACAACAGTCCTCTCTGCTGTCCTCTCTCTCTGGGTCTCACTCAGGTAAAGCTCAAACCTGATGTCCTATTTTTGCACTTCCCATACTTTAAATTGGATGCATTACCATTCATTACAAGCCACTGTTCAGATGTGATATTGTTATTGCAAAACATAAAAGAGGTGCACAAAGAAATAGTGTTGCATTTTCTATGCATTAGGACTGCTCTATGTCATTTGCTGTCTATTTCATAGCTTCAACACACTGAATATATTCAGAACATTACAAAACAAATCCTGTTAACAAAGACATGGTCAATTTAAGAAGAAGGAAATAGCATGGAAGGAGAAGAAATAACTGCAACTCTGGTGTAAGAGTGACGAGGCAGAGCGAATTCTGTGCGTTTATCTCATAATCTGTGTTCATCACATCTGCTGGATCATCCTGTCGTAGAGGCATCCTTCAGTGGCTTTTAAGCTGAAAGGCGGTTATTGCCATTTGACTGAACAGCCACATGGGAGTTCAAAGTAAAAAGAGACCTTCTATTCAGGCATTTCCCCTTTGCAAATATACTTCTCTATCAGGAATCTTTTGAAGCCAAAAAAAGCAAAAAAAATATGCTCTGTGCAGTGTTTTTTTATGTGTGCAGATCTCTCCAAAATGCAATTTTAAGATTTATTTACTCCCCTGTCTGTTTTTCAGGTGAATCGTTGCCCTTGAGTACAGGAAATCAAATAACTATCAAGTTTACTACAGTTGGACCAGAAACTGCCAAAGGCTTTCATTTTGTCTACCAAGGTCAGTTTTCAGCTCTATCAAAAATATAACCATAAAACAATATTTACTCTATTTATACAATGTCAAGACTATTGAGAATATTTTTGGTACTTCCTGTAACACTGGTCAATATTTCATATCTACTTTTCAAAACGTATAATTATCGAGGACGTTTGTTTTAGTACAGTTGAATGCATCATAAAGCTTCCCTACAGCTTTTCTTTGCTAAATGTGGCATGGAATACACTTTTTTCCCAGGGTATTTAGCCTTTTTACATCATTTGCTACAACCAGATATTTTGTGTCACTGTGATTCCTGCTTTATGGACAAATCAATATTTATAGTATTGTCAACACTTCACTTTTTAAATTAAAACAATAAATACAGATTGTATTAAAATCTTTTACATTCTGTAAATAGCCACACAGGCCTTGAAATGTAAAGCCCTTATATTCTTTAGCATTTCAGGTGTCTTTTTCTGCTTTAACCCTCTCCCACACATCTTTATTTTGGTATTTTGGGAGTCAATCAAACTGACTCAGCCTCTCAGTGACTGAACAAGTCCAAAATCAGTCTTTTCCAGTTTAATAATTTTTTTCTCCACCTTTAGATTGATCAGGTTTGTTTGTTTGTTTTGATTATTTTTTATTTCAATTTTTTTTTTTTTTTTGCCCGGTTATATCTGTGTTTGATGTGGTTGGGTAGTGATTTAAATTGGCATTTAAAAAAAATATCTGCATTGTTAGAAGCAAAGGAATCGTGTTGAAGCTAGAATTTGTTAGCAGGTCAAGGCCTGACATTTTCAAGTTGTGTTTGTTCCACTTACTTTTTAAAGGAAGATGTGTACATTGAATAAAGGTCTTACAGATACTTATGTTATTTATTTATTTATTTATTTATGATAAAAAAATTCTGCCACTATTCCACCTCAAAAGCCTTGAGCCACAGTCGAGGCCATTTCATTATTAGTAGAAATGCAAAGATGCACCTTTACAAAGTAAAACACTCTAAGCTGGCACGTTTCTCTTGTACGATTATGTCACAGCTGTACCACGGACCAGCGCCACGCAGTGCAGCTCTGTTCCAGAGCCTCGCTTCGGCAAACGCATTGGCAACAACTTCGCCGTGGGCGCATCAGTGATGTTTGAGTGTAACCCGGGCTACACACTCCACGGCTCCACTGCCATTCACTGCGAAACCATCCCTGATGCCCTGGCTCAGTGGAACGACACGTTGCCCACTTGCATTGGTAAGTTCAAACCCCGCCAGCCCCTGAGAGTGATGCACAATCGATGTGGCCTTTTGTTTTCACAGATTTGGTTGTGTAAGCATAGCTAGCTGAATGATACATCACAGTGAAACAAAATGCAAGCTGAAGTAAAGCTGTGCAGAATGTGACAGGCAGTTTCTTTTTAGTTATTTACGCAGATTTTATTGGAGTCAACACAGGGAAACAGGCTGAGGCTGGCAGAGTGATAGCCAAATATCACGATACAAACAGAAACCTCTTCAGCTGTTTACTCACGTTTCAGAGAGGTGTTTAGTATTATAAAAGGTCTGAGTTTAACAAGCCACTTCTCTTTGTTTTGCTTGTTAGTCTCTCTGCCAATCTTTCTTGCTCTCTTACTTTGGATTTTGGATTGCTAAAGAGTTGATTATTATGCTTTTCTTGTCATATTTAGGCTAGGTGAAAAGAAACCCTCTCCAGTACAAACACTCAAAATAGCTGAGATAGCAGGCCAACCATATAGCTGTATGCTAAATCAGAAGGCTAATCAGCTGGGTAACTGTGTGTTAAGCAGTCAGGCTAATCAGTTAGTGGCTTGTTGAAATAGATGGCTAGCTGTATGGAATAGATATAATATTTATAACTTTATATAATGTAATTTGTGACACAATTTAATTTATTATCCGGCACTGAATGGAGTACCTTTTAAAGGTCATTTCAGCCAATAGAAATTAAGGGTCCAAGGGGAGCCCCTTTTCACCTAAATTTGGGACTACCAACAAGCAACCAATTATTTATTTATTTATTTGATTTGATTTTTATATATTTTAAAGTTTTTGAAAGAACCTTTTTCCTGTTTCAATACAATAATTTGATAACTATCATTTTTTGTGTGTGTGTTACTGTGTCTTTTATTTGTTGCTACCTGCTATTTGGACATTATTATTGTCACCTTTTCACATCATTAGTCAGCAATATCTCAAAAAACAACATAGTAACAACATAGTTGTCATGACAGCCACAGTCATGGAGGTCCACCTTTAAGTTCACAGAGCTAAGTGGTTGGTAAGAATTTTAATTTTAGCAACCAACCTTTATTTTGCCAATTCCCCCCCTGACATTCACTGCATGCTTTGGGTAGGACCTCAATATGAGCGCATGTAGCTGGTCTCGCTGTTGGTATTACTTTAGCAATTTTTTTGAGGAGTCACACCTGTCACAAACACTAATAAAATATGGGAATACTGCAATGATCAACCATGTGGCTTATGTCAGGCATCTGCTTTATCGTGTCACACCTTGTTTTATTTCTTCGCTCATCTCTGTGTATTCTGCCTGAAAGGTCAGCAATCTGTGATATTTTACAGGATTACCTGAGCACATGCTGTATTCTATATATCACTGGTTAAAAATGAATGACCCCAAAATTGCAGGGAAGTGAATTTGGTGAATAATTTAAGGATCTGACACAGATATATTGAGCCCTGCTGCGTATCTGGCCTCCCTGTTTCTTCTCCCTCTCTGTCCTGCACCCTTTCTGCTTTTTTTTTCAGCAACGTGGGACATCAATCAGGATGTCCCTACCTGCTCGTAGCTGTTTAAACAAAGTGATTGGCGTTGACCTCTAGATTATCCCCTTGTCCTTGACAGATATCATCTTACCTAAGCATAGGATAACAAAGACAGTTGTGCCCCGCCAGAGTCAGATAGCAGCCTGTGCTTTTTTATTGACAGATCCACTCGGTGGCTTCTAGTGCTGCTTTAGACAATAGTTGGCAGGACTTCAGCAAACAGGAGAAAATAGCTAAACCAGGCTTTTCCTGTGGCAGAGAGGCGACATATTACACAGTCTTTTCTGACGTATCAATGCTACATTGCACTTTTTAAAGGTTCTCCCAAAACTTCTGTCATCATTTTCTCACCCTCAAGTTGTTCCAAATGAGTTTATTTTCTTCTGTTGAACACAAAAGAAGATATTTTGAAAAATGTTGGTAATCAAACAGTTGACAGTAGCCATTGACTTCCATAGTATGGAAAAAATACCATGGAAGTCAACCATGTTACCTTCTTTTGTGTTCAACAGAAGAAAGAAACTCATACAGGTTTGGAACATTGGCTGAACACACCTGCCTGGAACTTTCAAGTATACCTAGTAAGACCTTGATTAGCTGGTTAGGGTTGGAGCTGCACTCTGCAGGACACCGGCCCTCCAGGACCGAGTTTGGTGACCCCTGGTGTAGATGAAATACAGCAGTCAGGAGAACTTGTAGAACGAGAAAGGTATAGTTCACCCAAAAAAATGAAAATTCTGTCATCTATTACTCACACTCATGTCATTCCAAACCTGTGCAGCTTTC
The DNA here is from genome assembly GCF_001515625.1 of Sinocyclocheilus rhinocerous. Taxonomy (NCBI): domain Eukaryota; kingdom Metazoa; phylum Chordata; class Actinopteri; order Cypriniformes; family Cyprinidae; genus Sinocyclocheilus; species Sinocyclocheilus rhinocerous. Next base: position 201,408 of record NW_015632722.1, read on the forward strand.
TTCAGCAGAGCACAAAGTTTTAGCTGTTTTTATCTATACAGTGAAAGTCAATGGGTTCCAAAAGTTTCAAGCTCTAAAAAGGACCCCATTAATTTTCATTGTATGGACAAACACAGTTGAGACAGAAGTTATTTAGTCTGGTTTGGTTTGAAATGAGGGTGAATAAATAATGACAATTTTCATTTATTGGTGAGCCGTCTCTCTTTAAAATGTAGGCTGAAGAATCATATGCATATGTCATATATCTTGTATATCTTTTTATCATGCATCTTTTCCATTGCTATATTCCATTATGCTATATTATAGCACAATGATGTTTTTCCATTTCATTTTTTTTTTTTTTTTTTTGGATGCTGATTACAGGAGCATGGCAACACCTACTCAGTATCTGTTTAAAAAAACAAGTATATTTTTTAAAGGCAGCATCAAGGCCTAGTCGTGAGTAATCATCCAGCAAAGTTAGCTTTGATTATTCATCAAAAGTTGCTTCTCTTTTGTACCTAGGCTGATGAATTTCTTCCATTTACACAACGCTGAAAGTTAATGCCTGTTGTAACACACTTTCCTGTCTTTTGATTCATCTTCGCAGTGCCTTGTGGAGGGATACTGACGATGCGTAAGGGGACCATTTTGTCCCCGGGTTACCCGGAACCCTACGATAACAACCTCAACTGTGTGTGGAAGGTGTCTGTTCCTGAGGGAGCTGGAATCCAAGTGAGTGGAGGAGCTTGTTTGAAGTTCCTCAAATTAAATGTTTCAGACAAGAAGTGTCAGTGATGGAAAAGTTTAAACTAGAATAAAGGGAATTCATAATGTCTAATTAATTATGCATAAGGCAATGTTTAATTTAGAAATGATGGGGAGTACAGTTCTACAAACTTCAGTGCCAGTCTGCTTCTTCACCTTGCCTTAATTAATTAATTTATTTATTTATTTATTTATTTTTCCCAAATGCAGTAATTTTGTTGATAGAGCATTAAGAGTGTTTATTGAATTCTCACACTCGAGAATGGACTCGAGCGACATGTTGCAACTCCAAATACAATCCACCCCCCCCAAAAAAATTACTCTCATTATACATTATAATCAGGGAAGCTGACAGTCACCCAGTCACCCAGTCACGCAGTTTCTATATTTATTGCTGCATTAAAATAATATCCTTAGTGTAGATTGTTTTGCTATTAACATTATGCAATATATATTTAAAGGACCTTTCACAACAATATCAAAGCTATTTGAAGTCTCTGGCCTTCTAATTCAAAATCGTCTTTTAGTTCTAATCATACATGTTTATAGCAATTGTAGTAACCACTGTATCAAAACAATGTGTTAGATACAAACCTACACTACTATTCAAAATTTTAAGCTTGGTAAGATTTTTAAAATGTTTTTGAAAGAAATCTCTTATGCTCACCAAGCCTGCATTTATTTGATCAGAAATACAGTCAAAATAGTAAGGTTGTGAAATATTAGTACAATTTTAAATAACTGTCTATTTTAATGTATTATCTATTTATTTTATTCATTCCTGTTATGGCAAAGCTGAAATTTCAGCTTTCTTCAGTGTCACATGATTCTTCAGAAATCATTCTAATATGCTGATTTGGTGCTCAAGAAACATTTCTTATTATTATCAGTGTTAAAATGTCAAAAGCTGTGCTGCATAATATTTTTGTGGAACCAGTGATACATTTTTTCAGGATTCTTTGATGAATAGAAGGCTCAAATAAACATCATTTATTTGAAATACTGTCACTTTTGATCAGTTTAATGCATCCTTGCAGAATAAAAATGTTAATGAAAAAATTTGACCTCAAAACTATGTGTTTGTAGCAATTGTCATGTTATAGAAAGACAATGTGTAAAATTCTAATTTAAAAAGTCGATTGTACGTCTATACGATTATCTATAAAATTTTATTTAAATTTTACAGTTCCTGTAGCCTTGACTTTCCAGCATGTTAGTGCAATTTAGTGAACCTTCTGAGCCACCGGTTGCATCCAGTGTAGATTAGTTGTCCAAGGTCTGTATGCAGTACATCACAGAAAGGAGCTATGTATGTTTGTGACATTGTCTGTGTTCTTTTGTTCTACCACTTCTTACTCATTTCCTTACTTTCTTTATAAATCAGATCCAAGTTGTGAGTTTTGCCACAGAACATAACTGGGATTCTCTGGATTTCTATGATGGCGCAGACAACAATGCACCACGACTGGGCAGCTATTCAGGTGAGAGTTCTGCTGGAAACACTACATACTTTTTTCCTGTTTTGGGATTGAAATATCTTGCCTGAACATATATTTTCTTTCACTCCAGAGAACCTTCATCATTATATACTCTATATCTTTTGCAGTGATTCCTCAACTTTTTTTTCCAACTGTTACCACATGAGATTTTAATTTAATATTTCTATAATTTAATTTTAAGTCAGTTAATGGTCACATGCGATGCAGGTAAACAAATAAAATATTTTACCTTTTCTGTAAGTGTCTTATTTAGACTTTTTATTTTAGTTTGACATTTTATTTAATTATTAGCTATTCAAAAACTCAAAGAACCCCTGAGGGTTTGCAAACCCCAATTTATTTAAAAATATGGAATGGAAATAGACTAAAGACTGGACTAGTGTTGCTGTAGATACTATACATTTTTGTAATCATAATGAACGAGGTTGGTTAGGCAGCATTCCCCTGGACAACGTCTTTATTCAAAAATCTCACTGCTGAATGCCAAGATTGACCAATCAGAATCAAGTATTCCAGAGCACCATACAGTATAATACACTTGTGTAATTTAGGTCTTAATTAAAATTACAGGAATATTACATTAGAAGTAGTGGAATTCCTCTATCCAAACAAAATGATCTTTGCTCTTAGTCTTTACAAGAAACGAATTTAAATGAAAACATCACAGATTCCTCGCCAGAACTTGATATCATTAATTGAGTCATACCTTGAAGAAAGTCAATCGTTTGTCATTTTTGGAGCCAGGAAGCTTGGAGGAAGTGCATCATGCTGTTTTTGGCTAGCTAATTAATTGCTATGTCTGGCAGTACACCTTACCACTCAGCACTTCATTTGTTTGTAAACAGAGCGGCCAGAGGAAGTCTACTGATGCTAACAGCTTGTCATTGCTGAGCCCTGATGGCTTAATTGTCTTCTTGTCGTCGAGAGACAGTGTACAGTGTTTGGAAGAGTATTTCTGGGCTGTTCCTGGAGGATGGGAAACACTGCTTTATAGTGTCCTGTTGGGAACAGTGACTTTATCTTGCTTTCAGGGACAGTCAAGGTTTTTATGTCGGCACTGTGGGAGCAGTAATTGAGATGGTTCCAGCAGCTCAGAAGTTGACCTCAGAGTTGAACTGTACAGCAGGAAGTATTTAAAACAGTGAGGGTGCAGTATCACAAGACAAATGTTAACAGGTGTACCAAAACTTTTCTTCACAGCATGGACATTAAAGATGTTCCCATTAATACAGTCTGATGTGGTCATAGGCCACACTTTGTTATGCTCTAAACGTCTTTGCTTGTAATCCACTTTATCTGATTCTTATTTCAACCCCAGCTAATGTGATTTTGACTGTGCAAAAGTAAAGAATTGCAGCTTTTCATAATCTTCTGCAGTCCATTGCATGCATAACACAGTTTTTTCCTTTATCAGGAACCACCATTCCTCAGCTCCTGAATAGCACATCTAACAACCTCTACCTGAACTTTGTGTCAGACATCAGTGTGTCAGCAGCAGGCTTCCATCTGGAATATACAGGTACAACTCAACAGCAGAGTGTAACAACATTACTCTATTGATTTCTTTCAAATGACCGGGTCCAACAGGTTAAATAAAGCCTGCATTTACAACCCTAGACCTTGACCTCTTGGGGAAGTCTTTTGTTTTTCAATTTTCTTTACAAGTAACGGGTATTAGATGGATTGATGGACAGATGGATGGACAAATGGCAGATAGATAGATAAAGACAAGTGGGAGGATGGATGGATGATATGAACTCAGACCAGATATGTTCCATCATTTCTTTATGCCAAGTAATCAAAGGGGTTAATGGCAATGGAAATAGAGGTGGTCTCAGCCAACAGACGTATTTTCATATCAGAATTTGGCCAAATGATCTGTATGTCTGCAGGTGCTGAGCCAGAGAGAGACACCTGTTCCACACAAAACAGAGCCAGATGTCCACATTTGCATTCATAAAATAATTAGCCAGGAAACAGTACTTCTAACCACATGTTTTCAGTTACCAGCACACCAAATCCTCACAGGTTTGCTGAAATACAAATCTGTCCTTTTAGGAGATTTCAGCATCCTGAAATATTTTGCACGCGGTAGCTGTCAGTGCTATTCTGTGGAGATTTTTTATATGCCAGATGATTGCAGCAGTTTTGAACTCTGTGTGTTTACAGCTATTGGCCTAGATACATGTCCAGAGCCTCAGACTCCAATTTATGGGATTAAAGTAGGGGATCGATACATGGTGGGAGATGTTGTCATATTCCAGTGTGAGCAAGGATATTCCTTACAGGTGAGGCCAATGTGTTGTGTTTAAAACATACAGTGCATCTGACTTATTTTGTGCATTGATCTTCTCCTTCGCAAACAGTTTTGTCATACATTCATTGAAGCACAGTTCTGCATTTGTGATTTGAAAATGATTATCTGTTTTGTTTCTGTCTAGGGAAATGCTCATATCACATGCATGCCTGGACCAGTGAGGAGGTGGAATTATCCGGTACCTCTTTGCCTCGGTAAGGTCTTACGAAATGGATTGTGGATTGTAACACACTTTCCTGTCTTTTGATTTGTCTTCGCAGTGCCTTGCGGAGGGATACTGGCGATGCGTAAGGGGACCATTTTGTCCCCGGGTTACCCGGAACCCTACGATAACAATCTCAACTGTGTGTGGAGGGTGTCTGTTCCTGAGGGAGCTGGAATCCAAGTGAGTGGAGGAGCTTGTTTGAAGTTCCTCAAGTTAAATGTTTCAGACAAGAAGTGTCAGTGATGGAAAAGTTTAAACTAGAATAAAGGGAATTCATAATGTCTAATTAATTATGCATAAGGCAATGTTTAATTTAGAAATGATGGGGAGTACAGTTCTACAAACTTCAGTGCCAGTCTGCTTCTTCACCTTGCCTTAATTAATTAATTTATTTATTTATTTATTTATTTTTCCCAAATGCAGTAATTTTGTTGATAGAGCATTAAGAGTGTTTATTGAATTCTCACACTCGAGAATGGACTCGAGCGACATGTTGCAACTCCAAATACAATCCACCCCCCCAAAAAAAATTACTCTCATTATACATTATAATCAGGGAAGCTGACAGTCACCCAGTCACGCAGTTTCTATATTTATTGCTGCATTAAAATAATATCCTTAGTGTAGATTGTTTTGCTATTAACATTATGCAATATATATTTAAAGGACCTTTCACAACAATATCAAAGCTATTTGAAGTCTCTGGCCTTCTAATTCAAAATCGTCTTTTAGTTCTAATCATACATGTTTATAGCAATTGTAGTAACCACTGTATCAAAACAATGTGTTAGATACAAACCTACACTACTATTCAAAATTTTAAGCTTGGTAAGATTTTTAAAATGTTTTTGAAAGAAATCTCTTATGCTCACCAAGCCTGCATTTATTTGATCAGAAATACAGTCAAAATAGTAAGGTTGTGAAATATTAGTACAATTTTAAATAACTGTCTATTTTAATGTATTATCTATTTATTTTATTCATTCCTGTTATGGCAAAGCTGAAATTTCAGCTTTCTTCAGTGTCACATGATTCTTCAGAAATCATTCTAATATGCTGATTTGGTGCTCAAGAAACATTTCTTATTATTATCAGTGTTAAAATGTCAAAAGCTGTGCTGCATAATATTTTTGTGGAACCAGTGATACATTTTTTCAGGATTCTTTGATGAATAGAAGGCTCAAATAAACATCATTTATTTGAAATACTGTCACTTTTGATCAGTTTAATGCATCCTTGCAGAATAAAAATGTTAATGAAAAAATTTGACCTCAAAACTATGTGTTTGTAGCAATTGTCATGTTATAGAAAGACAATGTGTAAAATTCTAATTTAAAAAGTCGATTGTACGTCTATACGATTATCTATAAAATTTTATTTAAATTTTACAGTTCCTGTAGCCTTGACTTTCCAGCATGTTAGTGCAATTTAGTGAACCTTCTGAGCCACCGGTTGCATCCAGTGTAGATTAGTTGTCCAAGGTCTGTATGCAGTACATCACAGAAAGGAGCTATGTATGTTTGTGACATTGTCTGTGTTCTTTTGTTCTACCACTTCTTACTCATTTCCTTACTTTCTTTATAAATCAGATCCAAGTTGTGAGTTTTGCCACAGAACATAACTGGGATTCTCTGGATTTCTATGATGGCGCAGACAACAATGCACCACGACTGGGCAGCTATTCAGGTGAGAGTTCTGCTGGAAACACTACATACTTTTTTCCTGTTTTGGGATTGAAATATCTTGCCTGAACATATATTTTCTTTCACTCCAGAGAACCTTCATCATTATATACTCTATATCTTTTGCAGTGATTCCTCAACTTTTTTTTCCAACTGTTACCACATGAGATTTTAATTTAATATTTCTATAATTTAATTTTAAGTCAGTTAATGGTCACATGCGATGCAGGTAAACAAATAAAATATTTTACCTTTTCTGTAAGTGTCTTATTTAGACTTTTTATTTTAGTTTGACATTTTATTTAATTATTAGCTATTCAAAAACTCAAAGAACCCCTGAGGGTTTGCAAACCCCAATTTATTTAAAAATATGGAATGGAAATAGACTAAAGACTGGACTAGTGTTGCTGTAGATACTATACATTTTTGTAATCATAATGAACGAGGTTGGTTAGGCAGCATTCCCCTGGACAACGTCTTTATTCAAAAATCTCACTGCTGAATGCCAAGATTGACCAATCAGAATCAAGTATTCCAGAGCACCATACAGTATAATACACTTGTGTAATTTAGGTCTTAATTAAAATTACAGGAATATTACATTAGAAGTAGTGGAATTCCTCTATCCAAACAAAATGATCTTTGCTCTTAGTCTTTACAAGAAACGAATTTAAATGAAAACATCACAGATTCCTCGCCAGAACTTGATATCATTAATTGAGTCATACCTTGAAGAAAGTCAATCGTTTGTCATTTTTGGAGCCAGGAAGCTTGGAGGAAGTGCATCATGCTGTTTTTGGCTAGCTAATTAATTGCTATGTCTGGCAGTACACCTTACCACTCAGCACTTCATTTGTTTGTAAACAGAGCGGCCAGAGGAAGTCTACTGATGCTAACAGCTTGTCATTGCTGAGCCCTGATGGCTTAATTGTCTTCTTGTCGTCGAGAGACAGTGTACAGTGTTTGGAAGAGTATTTCTGGGCTGTTCCTGGAGGATGGGAAACACTGCTTTATAGTGTCCTGTTGGGAACAGTGACTTTATCTTGCTTTCAGGGACAGTCAAGGTTTTTATGTCGGCACTGTGGGAGCAGTAATTGAGATGGTTCCAGCAGCTCAGAAGTTGACCTCAGAGTTGAACTGTACAGCAGGAAGTATTTAAAACAGTGAGGGTGCAGTATCACAAGACAAATGTTAACAGGTGTACCAAAACTTTTCTTCACAGCATGGACATTAAAGATGTTCCCATTAATACAGTCTGATGTGGTCATAGGCCACACTTTGTTATGCTCTAAACGTCTTTGCTTGTAATCCACTTTATCTGATTCTTATTTCAACCCCAGCTAATGTGATTTTGACTGTGCAAAAGTAAAGAATTGCAGCTTTTCATAATCTTCTGCAGTCCATTGCATGCATAACACAGTTTCTTCTTTATCAGGAACCACCATTCCTCAGCTCCTGAATAGCACATCTAACAACCTCTACCTGAACTTTGTGTCAGACATCAGTGTGTCAGCAGCAGGCTTCCATCTGGAATATACAGGTACAACTCAACAGCAGAGTGTAACAACATTACTCTATTGATTTCTTTCAAATGACCGGGTCCAACAGGTTAAATAAAGCCTGCATTTACAACCCTAGACCTTGACCTCTTGGGGAAGTCTTTTGTTTTTCAATTTTCTTTACAAGTAACGGGTATTAGATGGATTGATGGACAGATGGATGGACAAATGGCAGATAGATAGATAAAGACAAGTGGGAGGATGGATGGATGATATGAACTCAGACCAGATATGTTCCATCATTTCTTTATGCCAAGTAATCAAAGGGGTTAATGGCAATGGAAATAGAGGTGGTCTCAGCCAACAGACGTATTTTCATATCAGAATTTGGCCAAATGATCTGTATGTCTGCAGGTGCTGAGCCAGAGAGAGACACCTGTTCCACACAAAACAGAGCCAGATGTCCACATTTGCATTCATAAAATAATTAGCCAGGAAACAGTACTTCTAACCACATGTTTTCAGTTACCAGCACACCAAATCCTCACAGGTTTGCTGAAATACAAATCTGTCCTTTTAGGAGATTTCAGCATCCTGAAATATTTTGCACGCGGTAGCTGTCAGTGCTATTCTGTGGAGATTTTTTATATGCCAGATGATTGCAGCAGTTTTGAACTCTGTGTGTTTACAGCTATTGGCCTAGATACATGTCCAGAGCCTCAGACTCCAATTTATGGGATTAAAGTAGGGGATCGATACATGGTGGGAGATGTTGTCATATTCCAGTGTGAGCAAGGATATTCCTTACAGGTGAGGCCAATGTGTTGTGTTTAAAACATACAGTGCATCTGACTTATTTTGTGCATTGATCTTCTCCTTCGCAAACAGTTTTGTCATACATTCATTGAAGCACAGTTCTGCATTTGTGATTTGAAAATGATTATCTGTTTTGTTTCTGTCTAGGGAAATGCTCATATCACATGCATGCCTGGACCAGTGAGGAGGTGGAATTATCCGGTACCTCTTTGCCTCGGTAAGGTCTTACGAAATGGATTGTGGAAGATTGTGTTTCTCAGTTTCAGATTCCCTTTCATCAGCCATTGAATAAGAGGCTCTACGATGGGTTATGCGAGTTTAGGCTGAAGTTTGATTCATCATCTCCTCCTAAATTCCTCCCCTGTCCCAGCAGGTTTTATTTCATTCCAATTCTAAAATGCAGAGCGTGGCAGAGTTTTCGATCACACTATAGAATATTGTGATGGATTATCTGGTGTTTATTTATGGGACCGTTTTTAAAGTGAAAGCCAACTAGAGCCTTTATGTTTCAGTGTTTGGCTTAATTTTTCAACTGTTTTGGCCTCAGCCAAGTTGAAAATCCTGAAATACCCAGCTCAATAATTTACCACCCAGCTGCTCGTACACATTCTGAATGCAAGCGCTCCCACAACTGTGACTTTTTTAACACTCCTTTCTGAATGTTTTCTGCTCAATTCAGAGGTCAAAGATATCTCTAAGCTTGAGTTTACATGAGTACTGTTGTTTTGTCACTGCAAAAACCTTTTTCCAAATGAATGTCAAGCTTTTTTTAACACAAACATGACCAGTAAAGCATTTAGATACATTTGTTTTTCAGCACACTTAATAATATGTGGATTTTTTTTTCATTCTTTCTGTTATATTAAGGAAGTTAAAGTAAATAAATAAAATTGTAAAAAAAAAAAAAAAATAGCTTAAATCCCACCCCTGCAAACTGACATTCATCTGAAATTTTTCTTATATGATAATTCATTACACTTGGATATATGTCACAATATGGAAGAAAATATCTGTCGCTACTTCCATTTCACAAATTTAAAGGTGAAGTGATTTTGGTGCTTCTAATGGCAACAAGTGGAATTGCAAAAATAGTGATTTTTATCATTTTTATTATCGTTTTTGTTGATTAGCTTTCAAACAGGTTCCCACAAACAAACAAGACAGCCCCACCCCCAACTGACGCCATTGGTTGCATTATCATGCACATTTACAGCTGTAAAATCTTGGGTAAACAAGGTGGCTAGGGTATCCCTTAGTACAGTTGATCTTTTGCCCGTCTGTAAGCCTTCAGTGTTGCAAACACGAAATATAATGAATAGAGTGTGAGCAGAAATGATTAGTTTGGTCAATGATTTGTATGTGTTTGCGGGGGACGATGATGGAAAGATGGAGAAAGATGGAGATTCTCTTTGACTGCCAAGCTGATGTGGCAGACATCTCTCCTTTTCACTGCATTAGCCCATCCTGTTTCTAGCATATCCTGTGTGGCCAGTAGGCTTTCCTACAAGACCAAGTTTGTGTCTTTTTCCTCAGATCAGTCCATCACTGATCAAGGGCCCCTTGTTTATCTTTTATATTGCTTTGGCACATGTTTGAGTTGGCCGTCCCTTGACCTGCCCAATTCCCTTTGCCTCCTGTTTTAGAAGTTGGAAGGAAGTTTCTATTACTGATAAATGCAGCAACGTTGTCCAGTCTCTCCTGTGCCAAAACTAGACTGTTTGCTGTGAACTCCATAATACCGTTGGAATCACGACTTAAATCCCCAGACATGTTGATGCTTTTGATCATGTTCTTCATTCCTCCAAAAGAGACAATAGCTTTTGTATTTGTGCCAACAAATAGACTGCAGATCTGAATTTCTTTTTTAATTTCAGTGTGTTCATAGCTTTTACTTCTGTTTAAGTGCTTTTCTGCTCCTCTATTTTGCTGCTTCTTAAGCAACAGTTTAATCTAAGACTAAGTGAAAGTAAAGGACTGAACACAAGGGAGTTGACGTAATATGTAAATGGAATTACTCTTGCCAACTGCAGCTTTTACACTGATACAGTCATTTAGCAGTCTGAGGCACATGTTCTCAGTCAAAAAATGTTTTTGGCCAAGTGCGATCACACATACAAATTTTTTTTCTGGTTTACGGGAACTCTCAGCACTTTCATATATATGCTTACGGACAGTTAGGATGCATCACCGCTAGGGCTGTGCGACTACTTGTTCTTCAAATTGATCTTATCTCAATTATTAGTGGATCACATGACCTCAGTTGCACTTTTAATTCCTGTATCTATATAAGTTTCATAAAAGCGCAGTGGAATTTAAAATGTTAATTTAAATTCAATTTAAAATTAATTGGAATTATAATTAAGACTACTCCATATTATCAACAGACATGAATTAATATTGATCAGTAGTATATTTATAAATTAAAATTAACCTAGATTAATAAATTCTTATTTATTAAATAACAAAAAAATGTAATTCAGGATATTTAATGCATTAATCTAATTAATGCTAATAAACTAAACCTGAATTGAGAATGTTATCAAATGTTCAGATTAAAAGACTATTTTAAGGTACATCAGTGTGTCCTATTTGTCAAAAAGTACTGTTCGTTTCTTATTGGGAAAAATTTTTTAAGGGGTTTGACTTGTGACATTTTTTGTGCTGTATTCATTCAGTGATGCAGTAGAGATGGAGTGCATGATGTGCAACACTTTTGGCTGTGTATAAAGTAAATCTTTATCTGTATATTCACAGCTCAGTGTGGTGGAGCAATGACGGACGTTAGCGGAGTGATTCTGAGCCCTGGTTTTCCTGGCAACTACCCAAGTGGTCTGGATTGCACCTGGACGGTCACCCTTCCCATTGGCTTCGGTACATGCATGTCATTAAACTGTGTAGGAATGAACTACAGAATTTTGTGACTCAAGACCTTTTATCAGTGTCACTTACCGTGGTCAACATGTTGTTTAAGGAATCCACGTGCAGTTCCTGAACTTCTCCACTGAGGCAATCCACGACTACCTGGAGATCCGAAGCGGGCCTAGTGAGACTGGTACAGTGATTGACAGGTTCAGTGGGCCACAGGTTCCTGAGTCACTCTTCAGCACCACCCATGAAACCAGCTTCTTCTTTCACAGCGACTATTCCCAGAATAAACCTGGATTTCACATTACATACCAAGGTGAGACTTTGAACATTTCCCAAGATCCATTAGGCGTCTTATTTTGTATTAATTCTCCTCAATTGTTTGTTTTTCTTCAGCCTATCAGTTGCAGAGCTGTCCTGACCCCCGACCTTTCAGGAACGGTATCGTAATAGGCAGTGACTTCAGCGTGGGCATGACGGTGTCTTTCGAGTGCTTACCCGGTTACTCGCTCATCGGCGAGACCTCTCTAACATGCCTCCATGGAATCAGCAGGAACTGGAACAACCCTATACCACGCTGTGAAGGTGGCATTTTAATCTTGTCCTCAATATAAAATCTTTATACTATTCGCTATTGAAATTGAATGACCTCAGTGTTTCTTGCATGCAACTGCTCACTGTAAGTTATTATGAATGTGTCATCACTTGCTTACAGCTGATAACATTATACGCAAGCTCACGAGTGAGATTTATTGCCTTATCTCAACAGTATTACTAGATTATGCGTGATGTTAAACCGCGCCACGCATCTTTATGGTGAGAACAAATTCTCAGTGGCTCGCCGATCAACATTATTTCCCAGAGCACAAAGAGGTGATGTCATAGCAGAGCGATCATGGCTAAGAGATGAACTTTAAGAGATAAAATCTTTAAAGATGCACTAGGTCATTTTGTTCTTGTTTCACCAGCTCCTGTTCATCTTCATAAATTAAGATGAAATGGCCTTGGATTATATACTGACATCTAATTGCTGAGATTGGAACTGGCTGATTTGTTCTGAAAAGTGCAACAAAGAATTTTTTTAATTCAAAGTAAAGCCATTGTTATGGAGATAGAATTTTTTGCATAATTCCAAATAAATAGATTATGATCCACAATAAATGTAAAGAGATTAACAAAAATTAAACAGATTGACAAATAAATAGAACGAGATCCACAAATAAATCTTAATTTCACAAACATGAATTAAAATCACAAATAAATAAAATGAGATTTGCAAATAAAAAACGTATTCACAAATAGCTTTTTATGTCACAATAACAATTTTGCCTGGCATTCATTTGTGAATGGCATCCTGTGCATTTGTACATCACTGCACGCATTTGTGAATGGCGTCCTGTGCATTTGTAGATCACTGTATGCATTTGTGAATGGCGTACTGTGCATTTGTAGATCACTGCATGCATTTGTGAATGGCGTCCTGTGCATTTGTAGATCACTGCATGCATTTGTGAATGGCGTCCTGTGCATTTGTGGATCGCTGCATGCATTTGTGAATGGCGTCCTGTGCATTTGTGGATCGCTGTGCGCACTTGTGGTTTTTGAAACATTTCGCTGACAAGACGCTGACAATCCACAAATGCGTGGACTCCACCCACCGTCTACTCAAGCCAATCAGATAACAACCACATTTCGCTCAGGTTAATAGTCAGGTTAATAATCTAGGCATGTTTTAAATGAAGATGTTTATATGCACCAGTATAACTATACTGTATATAGAAATAAGCTGCAATATTTGCCTAAATATATTTTACAGAAACATTGATGTCACAAAAATGTCACACAGAGACTTCCATGAATATTTTTGAGTGATGACATGAATCAGAGATTTAATTTGATTTGTTGAAATGGACAATATGGTTCACTAAATCATGGAAATGAATTAATTGATCATGGAAATGAATTGAATAACATTAATGACGTTTTTGCTACTGATTTTTACATCAGTGAAATTAAAGTAAGGAAGAATTACAGAAATCTACTTAGTCACTGTTATGGGGTCGTGTGTTGTTTACGTTAACATTTTTTTAATGACTGTTCTTTTTTGTGTGTGTGTGCAACAAAAGTGCAAAATTTTAAAACATTACACATTACTTTTTTTCTGTCTCCCCAAAAGCTCTGTGTGGTAGAAACATCACCTCCATGAATGGCACCATCTTCTCACCCGGTCACCCAGCTGAGTACCCCAACTTTCAGGACTGTGTGTGGAGTGTCCGGGTGCCCCCTGGAAATGGCATCTACATCAACTTCACTGTCCTCAGCACTGAACCCATCTACGACTACATCACTGTGTGGTAAACTCTCATAGGAATCTCTTAAGTATGTCATGATGACCTTATTAGGAATCAGTTAATATTCGTCAGTGTATGATAAATAACAATAACACTGAAGAGTTATGGAACTGTATATGCAGATGAATGAGCCACAAGAACAGAGAGCCTTTTGTGACCACACTCCAAACGTCCTTGAATGTAAGACACTCACTCTTGTGTGCAAAACAGCCTGCAGTCCTCTGAAAAGCCTCAAAGCACACTTGCTTGTGTCTGTGGAAGGAAATCATCCTTTAAATCTCCCAAAAACACTTTTATGACTAGCTGCCACCTCATTTGCTTGGTTAGGCATCACAGTATCTCTCCATTTGAAAAGTAGTTATATAAATTGCCTTTGCACAGTTCAAGTCAGGAGACAATTTTCGGGATTAAATTCAGTTTCGCTTTTGCATTCCCTAATGTGGTGTCTTGTTACTAAATGGGAAACTTCACACTTGTTTTGTTTGACTTTGTCTGGTCTTTGATGACACTACATAGAGGTGCCATTAAATTGCACATTAGCTAAATATTTACATCTATGTTTCGATACATATTTAATATTTCAGTGTAGGAAAAAAATAGATTATAGTTCTATTTACCATTAGTGCATGTTTATTGTTTTAATTTTTTTTTCATATAAGTATACTGTTTCATTTTATTTAAATATTTTTTTATTATGTTCTACAAGAAAAAAATTAACTTAACCTTAAATTTACCTTAATTATTAATTATCTTGTTCAAAAGTTTAAATATGCTTGGTTTGTGGGCATAAATTACTTTCTGCAGCTTTTTGTAATAGTTGTGCATAATTTCCCTTCTGAGCTTTGTCTCTTTAACCTTGCAGGAAAGATTTTTTGCTAATTGGGTATACTTCATTTTATTTGCTTTCTGTAGCTACTGGTTTTGGCCTCCTCATGGAAATTAAGCCCATTTGCTCCAGTATTTTAGACAAAGGGAATGTGTCTTCAAACAAGAAGAAAAATCTCTAGAGATTTGGCAGGCTTAATATAAGGAATAATTAAACAACAATACAGATTTTATACTTAAAGTTCTTTGAGGAAAAATTGCTAAGTTCAACTTCCAGGTTCCCGAATTGAAGCTGTTTTTGTAGCACAGCACTCAACTTTTGAAATTATTATCTTCTTGATAGATTCTGAAAGAAAGAGTCACAGATAACAGCACGCTTTAGCCAGAGTTTGTGTCCTTACAGAGTCAGTTTAGGCCAGTTGGTTGTTTGGAAGAGCAGAGGCTTTTGACTAATTGTCCTTCACATCGTTGTGACACCCAGTTGCGGGGGAGATGGAATAATGCATTGAATGAAACCCATGATGAATCCAAAAATGTATGTCAGCTGTTCACTTTTCATATCAGAAGTCCCTCTTGTTTAAGAAAAATTCCAGAGGGTACTTTTATTTATTAATGGATCCTGCATACCCTACATGCACCGTTGTTTTAAATAATGCATTTTCACCACGGATAGAGGTTACATTAATGCATTTTTTTTCTTACTTTTTTTGCTTGGTACAATCTGCAGTTGAGATTGCATTTATGTTACATGTTGCAGTGCTTCAGTCTGTCCCAAAAACTGCTAGACAACGTGCTCTACTAAAACTTGTGAACAAACTTACAACCACACCTCTGTATTTCTCTCTCTGGGTGCTCCATCATCGGTGTGCTGCTCCTAGTGATCATCCCATGCATCATAGGTGACCTAGATAAAACAGTGTCTTCTGGTTCATTAGTCCAGCTCTATCGTTCATGTACAGAACAAAGACTTTATGCATTTCTGCTAGGCTGGCCTAATGTAAAGACAGCAGCAGAAATGGCAGGAAGATAGTTTAATTAACTACAAGACACTGAGAAATGACTGCCTGTTTGGAGATGCGCTTCTCGCTTTTTCTTGCAGTCAATAATAGAGGAAATATTGCTATCTCCGCTTAAAGTCCCATTTCAGACAATATGGCTCATAAAAGCAGCGTTCAGCGCTGTACTGCAGCAGAGATCAGTCTTAAACTATGAAGCACGTAGTTTATTTACTCTCAGTGTAATTGCAGAGTCATTACTTTTGCTGGGCCACTAGGTTAAAGCCGCATTTCAGTGACTTAAGGTTCATAAAAGCAACCTTAAGTGATAAAGTGCAGTGGAGATGAGTCTTAAAATGTTTAATTTATTTACTCTGTGTGTAACTGCAGAATCTTTACTGGGTGTTTCAGACAACACACAAAAAAAAATGAATTTGCACTTGCTGTATGTGTTGTTTTAGGAGCCTACTTTAAATGCAGAAAGTATATTTGGTTTTATACAAAGCTTTTTTCCATCTTTTGTTCATCATTTAATAAATTGCTGCATGCTGCTATGATCAACAGAAGAACTTTTAGCAAATTCTCTTTACCACCCACAATAATAATGCAACGTTAACTGTGCCAGGTGAACAAATTCGTAAACAAGGCAGAATGTATAATGAGCTTCATTTCCCTAGAAAAGAGATGTTTTTGCACTGAAAAGAGTGACAACGACTTAATTTTAACACTCAGGCTCCATTTATTGTAGATTGCAGGTTTTTGCGCCGGGAAAAAAAAAAACGTTTTTAGAAACCCTTTGTTTCCCATTGCATAAGTTGACTTAGGCCTGTCTAATTACAAATAATAAGGTCAGTAATTCTGGATGTAGCTGTGGATAAATTGTAAATATCGCTCCATTTCTGTTTTTTGCAGGGATGGTCCTGACCAGAGTTCACCCCAGATCGGTCAGTTCAGTGGTAACACAGCCCTGGAGTCTGTCTACAGCACATCCAATCAGATCCTCATCAAGTTCCACAGCGATTTTAGTGGAAGTGGTTTCTTTGTGCTTAGTTACCATGGTGAGATGCTCCACACACTTCAGGTTCCATTCATAGACATGTTTTACCAGCTTATCCAATCAGCACCTCACTGACCGCTATGGTTTTTAACAACACAAATTAATTAAACAGTTGACCAAACTGTTTAAACACTATATCATTTGCCTCTGTGAGAGACATTTTTTATCCGTTCAAAGGAATTTTAATTGAGGGCAGGTAATATATTCAGACTATGTAGCCTCATGTATATGGAAGCCACCTAATAATACTTGCACTTCTGTCTAAATGACTCCTTAGGCTTGTTTAATTTTAACCTTGGTACTAAAAAATGTAAGATTCTTTTCAAGAACCTGAGATTATTTGTAAACAGGAATTGCTGAAAGTTGTCATTACTGTGTCATTTCAATCCCCACCAGGCATTTACATTGGCTTACATTTACACTTACATTTATATTTTCATATTGACTTGGGTCAGACTGCTGACTAGTATTTATAGTTTGTTACATGCTTTCATATTGATCCTCGGTGCATGTCAGCTGTCATTCTGGGCTTAATGATCCTGAGATGCATTGAAAGAAAATGACCATTTCAGACTGTGAGTCATGCTAGCAATCAAAAGGTTATGCATAGAGTTCTCTGATTAGTCTGGTTTGTATATTTCCATTCAATTTCTCTAAATCCTTAATTAAATGGATAGGCTACCTAAAATGAAAAATATTTCATTTAGTCAACCTCATGTCAAAAATGTATAACTTTCTTTTTGCTGTGGAACACAAAAGGAAAGGTTTTGAAGAATGTTCATGCTGCTCTCTTCTATCCTGTCCTGAAACCAGCATATGAGAGCTTTATTTGAGGAATAGTCTGAAATTTAAGTTCTTAATCACCATTCACCATTCACCATTCATTGTATGGCAAAGAGCAGCAACGCATTCTTCTTTAAATAAAACCTTTTTTGTTCCACCAAATAATTTTTTTTAGATTAAGACATAAGGGTGAGTAAATGATCACATTGGTTCTGTTATTCTTTTAACACTTTATACATTTAATGTTGTGTGTTGGCAGTAAAAAACTCTTTTGTTGTGAGATTTTATGCTCCAGACCGTATTGTTTTGTCACTCAATGAGTTCTGTTTCTTCACCCGTCTTTCGTGGATTGAATTGCAGATGACTAATTTTGCATCTGCAGATATTTTAGACTGTGATGCGCATACATAACAAAGAGAAAGGATCGTCTATATTTACTCAGATTTGCCCTGGGAATACCGCGTTCCATCATAATGAGTTTAGCTTTGATTCCGTTTGATTCTGAATAAATGGGGCACAGAGCCTGAAAGCCAACTTTATTTCCACCAACTGCTTTGATATGAATTAGTAAAAATTACCATCCATTAAACTGAAATATTCATCTAGTATTTAGTATGTTATCTAATCATATTAGGGCTATATTGGGTCTGCCAATCTGCTCTCTGATGTCGCATCCTCTAGTGTTTTAAAGCCAATCTAGCCAAAGCAGCTTAGACAGGAATCTATGGAATATGATTATGAGCTCGAAATGGGCTCTCAAATGCAGAGATCATGCCCTCCAGATTTACTCAGGTTTATTAGCGGGGCTTTACTCAATATTCCGTCCAGACACCAAGGACATCAAAGAGCCATCTATGAGTTAGAGAAGCGTCAAGTAGCCCATTTTAACGACTTAATTCCGAAGTCTCATTCTAATGGCTCTCAGAAGTATACACACTCACAGACTATCCATTTCTGCCTCCCCGGTCCATGATTCATCAAAGAAAAACTCTAGACAACAGCAAAGAAGGTTTGTAATTGAATAAATTTAGTGTGTGGGGGTTTTTAAAACACAACCCTCTGTTGTTTTTTACCCTCCTTTTCACACCCACTTGAAAAGCCTCTTGTAGGGAAGTATAGTGTCTTCAGCCACATGGCTGCTGATCAGAGCGTCCAACCTCATCTCCCCGGGCTGCCCCGTTTGTTGCCGTTCCATTTTGGGCGCTTACCCCAAAACACAACAGGGAACCCATCAGAAAGCAAACTGAGAAGGAGCCACATGCTAAGTGGGCTTCAATAGTTAATTAGCTTGTTTCCAACTCGGCCTTCTGAAACCTCAACTTGGCAAGAGAAGACAAAGCCTCATGATGGAAGACTCAGCTCATGATAACCTCAAAGCGAAGAACTCAAAGGTTTCTGATATCCATCTTAATCAGTGTGAAGTCTCTACAATTATGGCTTCATGTCAAACTTCGAATCAGCTCGACTACTTCGAGGTCCTGTTGCGATTGCAGTTTTCATTAACACCAGAATAATTAACTCGCCAATTATGCTGTGCAAAGCTACTCGGTAATTATCACCGACACTCGTGGCTTTATAGATTGCACAGGAAAGGGCCACAGTGCTGTTATACTCTCACAACAAATGCATTACTCATGCAATCCGTAGCTGGATAAATGTTCAGTTAATTCCTTCTCTTCTTAAGTGATTCGCTCATTATGCGAGTCGTTTTGTTCTTGGCTTCTTCAACGACGTGACACGCTCACTTGCTAGCGTGTGTATCCAGTCATAGATGTAAGAGATTGATAAGGCTCTGTGCTAACATCGCAGAGCGGCCCGTAGCGCAGTGATTGTCACCCTTCCATGCACCTCAGTGTCACCCTACTTAATCATATCATTATTAGTCACGACAGGTTCCTCTGTCATTAGTACTGTCTAGATGCCAACGCAAGTGTGCTGAACGTCACACTGCGCCAGGGCGTTTTTGTCAGAGGCAACAGATTTCAATGAGAAAATAATGGGCTGAACCATAATATACAATGAGAAGTATTATGAAATATGACATTTAATATTATTTACATCAATGTTTGTCTGTTCAAAAGCAATGCCAGGGGTGCAGCAACTACTTTGCCTTCATAAAAAATGGCTTGAATATGAGGGGTAAAAAGTCACATGAGGAGGCAGTGCTTTCATGTTGCTGGGATTGGCTTATTGTCTCGACCTAATAATGTGTTTGACACGAAAATAAGTTTGGCCACACACATGCACAAACATGAGGTGCATTCACATAAGTGAAATTTTAGTGGAATTTCAGTGTAGTGATGTATGAAGCACAGTTCACAAAGAAATCACTTTAAAACCAACCATCTTTCTGTTGATCAATGCGTTGAATCTGCATGACCAGCTTGAACCCATTGCGAAATCTGCGTGGGGAAATCGCCTTCACATTTCACTATTTTGAGATGGGGCAAAGAGAGCTTTTAGAGATAACTTTGTACAGATGAATACATTGATAAATACTGTATAAATGCTAATTATGATTTTTATTTTTTGCTTTTATATGTATTTTTCATTACCTTTCATTTCATTTTTAAGAGTTTTGAATCTCTTAAAACTCATCAAATCTTTGTGACCACATCTTTTGTCCACTTCTTTTGCAGCCTACCAGTTACGAGTGTGCCAGCCTCCACCAGAAGTGGCAAACGCAGATATCCTGATGGAGGATGATGAGTTAGAGATAGGTATGAACACATGCTATTGCTATTGTTAATAAAAGTGGTTCTGATTCTGTTCAGGTTGGCTTGAGCTCCAGCATACCAGATTTATTTAAAAGTGAAGTGTGCAATTTTTTTTTTCAGTGTTCTCCTATCCCATTTTATATAAAGTAAGTCATTTGTAGATTGGCTCCTGAAGAGTATAAATACCGTGGCACTTTAATAACATTGCTCTGTCTTTTTGTTTGTCTCTAATACCTGGAGAGAGCTACCTGTTACCATTATCATTGATTGTTCCCCCAAAAATAAAAGTCTTTCATGATTTACATACCCTCATTTTATGTTCCTTGCAAAATGTCTTGTGCTTCACATACATTTCCACTCCACCTGTTACAGGAGTCTCGACTCATTCCAGCCAACTGTCATCTGCCCTCATTGCCAAAGTGACTACTAAAATAGTACCCTAAATAAGACCCGTTCGTAGCAGAAACGTTTCACCCACTGGCATGTTGGCACAAATGATCAAGCCTGGCTTTTCTGGTGCTTGAGAAATTAGGACAATACTGTAAACGAGATAGATTCACTTTGCCCTGTTGCCTAGACACTGGCAGTGAATTGGAATGCCTCTCTGCATAGGAACACTTCAATGCATCATACGTCTGATGTTTTCCAGGTGCTTACACATGATTCTTTTTAGATAAGCAATGGTGGCGGGGTTGTCATGCAAAGCCAATACAAGCAATTAATTAGACAGGGCTGCAAACGCTGCTGTTTTACAGCTCAATTATCAACCTCTTCAAGTTTAACCTTAAAATATATACATCACGCCCATATCTCTGACATCTGTCTCCATTAAAACCAAGAAGGTTCGCTGTCCCACCTAATTAAACGGACACTTAATCATTGCGACTCTCTTTCTCTCTTTGCATCTCAGGTGATATTATCCGCTATCGCTGTCACCCCGGATTCACCCTGGTGGGGAGTGAGATTTTGACATGCAGGCTGGGAGAACGGCTACAGATGGACGGACACCCTCCTTCCTGCCAAGGTGGGCATACTCTTCAAGAACAAAGCCCCTTATATGACACAGACCCACCAGCTTCCATTTACCAGGATTACGTGCCT
>NW_015632722.1:224014-262006 GCF_001515625.1 Sinocyclocheilus rhinocerous
GAGATTCACTTTGCCCTGTTGCCTAGACACTGGCAGTGAATTGGAATGCCTCTCTGCATAGGAACACTTCAATGCATCATACGTCTGATGTTTTCCAGGTGCTTACACATGATTCTTTTTAGATAAGCAATGGTGGCGGGGTTGTCATGCAAAGCCAATACAAGCAATTAATTAGACAGGGCTGCAAACGCTGCTGTTTTACAGCTCAATTATCAACCTCTTCAAGTTTAACCTTAAAATATATACATCACACCCATATCTCTGACATCTGTCTCCATTAAAACCAAGAAGGTTCGCTGTCCCACCTAATTAAACGGACACTTAATCATTGCGACTCTCTTTCTCTCTTTGCATCTCAGGTGATATTATCCGCTATCGCTGTCACCCCGGATTCACCCTGGTGGGGAGTGAGATTTTGACATGCAGGCTGGGAGAACGGCTACAGATGGACGGACACCCTCCTTCCTGCCAAGGTGGGCATACTCTTCAAGAACAAAGCCCCTTATATGACACAGACCCACCAGCTTCCATTTACCAGGATTACGTGCCTAATGCATCCCCTTTCAGACACCGGAAGGAGTGCAGAACAGGGGTTAAAGGTTTCAGCGTGTTGCCACGGAAACTTCCAACCTCTGTCCACCAGTAAATTGCAGGATATTGGGATCGCTAGACTATAAGCTCAAATCACTCAGACGAGCATCATACATGTAATGGAGGGTAAAATGTGATCAGAGGCGATATTGCTGATAGCCCATGAAGAGCTCAGTCATTCCCTGTCACTGCTCCTTCCCTCACATTCGCTGTTGATGAGTGATGCGGCTCTTGGAGTTTAGTGGCTCAAACAGCTGCTGCCATTAATCTTTCATGGCTCCCTCCTTCTTTCTGCATCCCCACGAGAAAGCACTCACTTTGTTAGAATTTGTCCTGTGCTTAGATTCAGGAAAGTGCCTGGAAACGGCAGTTCAATCATTTGTTATGCACATTAAAGCAGTTTCGGAGCAGAATAAACAAAGTGAGCCATGGAGCAGGAGAGCTCATGAAGTGTTTTGCAGAGTATGTAACATTTCAGGCTGACTTGATGAAAAATTGTGGCTTCTTTTTTTTTTTCCAAGATGACAGACGATGGCCGCCATCTACAGTTTCTGAGGAAATATGGTACCAGGAAAATTATTTGCTGTTTTAAAATTAAGGAATTATTGTGATCAATAGATACCAGACCTGATTTCATAAACTATCGAACTAAACTAATTCAGTTCACAACTTTAGTCTTGGAGTTTAGTTTAGTTTAGTTTAGTTTAGTTTAGTTTAGTTTGGTTTGGTTTGGTTTGGTTTAGTTTAGTTGAATTTGGTTTGGCTAATTAAGTGTAGCCAACTTTAATTTTGTCGAGTTGAGTGTAGAGTTCTCTAGTTTAGTTTCGTTTCTCTGAGCTGATTTCAGTTAAGTTTAGTCTTTTTCTAGGATTGCTGAGTCAAATGTAGTCTTGTCTTGTGTTGTCTAGTTTAGCCTAATTTTATTTCTTTTGTTTAGCTTAATTTGGTCTAATCTAGTCAAGTTCAGGTTTGTTGAGTCAAGTGTTGTCTTATTTAGTGTTGCTGAGCTGATTTCAGTTTAATTTAGATGAGTTCAGCTGAAATGAACTAAACTTTTGCTGAGTACCACATGAAACATGAAGACTTTAGTGGAGTAGTACCACATAAAATATGCCCATCTTATTGATACATAAACCTTAAAATTATCTGCTTTGTACAAATGAATAATTAATAAAAAAAATTTTCCCCACAGTGCAATGTCCTGCTCATGATGTCCGATTTGACTCCTCTGGGGTGATTTTGAGCCCTGGGTATCCAGACAGTTACCCCAACCTACAGATGTGTTCATGGAGCATCAATGTGGAGAAGGGCTACAATATCACCCTGTATTTTGAGTTTTTCCAGACTGAGAAGGAATACGACATTCTGGAAGTCTTTGATGGTAGACTTTTTTTCTCACTTAAACTAGGCTGTTATTGTAAACGTGTTTAATTTATGGATATCTTTGCAACATTGAGTTCTCCTGATCCACAAAGTCATAACGCTGCTTTTCATTTCACAATTTTTTATACAACATATGAAAAGTGAATCTTGAATTGATATTAATCTAATAAGAGTGGATGTGCCTCTCACAGGGTGGTCACCATTTGTGGCCAAGGCCGTTATTATCTACACTTTGTCTGCTTCGCCCATTTTCAAGATATTTTTTTCAGAAAGTAATTTCAAAAGCCTAAGCCAAATTGTGTTCCACCTAAGCATTAAGCTACTTTTATGAGTTTCATCTTTTTTGACAGGTATAATTTGGTATAACAATCCTCCTGAAATTTATCTTTCTCTTCTATTTCTTTTGAAGGACCCACAATTCATAGTCAGACACTGGCCACATTGAGTGGTGACCTCCCCACACCCTTCAACATCACCACTACTGGCCACCAGCTTCTTCTGCGCTGGTCAGCTGACCATGGCACCAATAAGAGGGGGTTCAGCATCCGCTATGTCGGTGAGTATCAAAGTATGTATCCATTTAAATCTCTTTATTGCTTGCATGTTTTCCGTCTCTGGTCTTGAATCTGAATGAGCATGTATACTTGGAGCTGTGGAAGTGTGTTTGGGTAGTTGACATGAAACACTTTTGGGTTGATTCCCTTGACCTGTTACACTCTTAATTAAAAATAATTCATGATTTCAAAATGAAATTCAAATCTCAAAACGGATATTCATTTTATTTACAGTATACTGAGCATTATAATGTTGTGATGGCTAGAATAGATTTTTGGAATGGTTGATTGTAGTTTTAGGTATTTTATTTTTAAATTATTTAGACAAAATAGTATACAATTTTATTAGTTATCAGCCATAACATAAAAATAATTATTTGACTCTTTGGTATCTTTGTATCTTTGTATTTTAAAATTGATGCATCCCTATTTAAAACATTTTCAGACCAAAGGACAATTTCAAGAAATAGATCACAATTTGTCAAAAATCAGCATTTTGTCAATATTTACTGACCCTTTTCCTTATGCATGCATTTCTTCTATATACATTTTATAATAAACCTGAAATATGTGTACTGATTGGGAAAAAGGTTATTGGATCTTATGTGTCAACTACCAATGTCTGTCAGAATCTTATGAGTGTGCGTGTGCATGTATATGTCTGTGTATGAGTGTGACTGCATGTGCATGTATATGTTTGTGTGAACATGGATGGACATGTACATGCTAAAAACATTTCTGTGTAGAAGTTACTTTGCATGTTAGGTACTTTGATGAGTTTATTTTGTCTTCTTTCCCAAGAGAGGGGTACAATACTACCTTACTTCAGCTCATATATGTTTGACAAATATCCTTTGCAGTTTAGGTCATGCACTTTACAGTCTCTTGGGAAAAAATCATACTGACAGAGCAAGAAAGGGCTGAGACCTATGGCCCAATAGTGCACTGTTGTTGAGTGAATGCTACACTTGCTGTTGTGGATGTCAACCAAAGACCTGGGGACTCTAAATACACATATTGCGCTCTCCTTCACCACACCTCTCCTTTCATTTCCTCAAGCTTGAGTGTGTGTGCTCAAATGTAGTAGAGTCAACTGAATAGGGACAGACAAATCTACAGAATGAGGGTTTTCTGTGGTCACTTAAAGTGGATAGTTTCCCTAGTGTCTCAGTGGTTTTTCCACGAAAAGATTTTTACAGACATGGGAAATGTGCTGTTCTCATGGACACGACCAATTCTTAAGTCAAGTTTGTTTAAAATCTAGTGATCATGTAATTCAGCATGATTTGAGAATGATCCAAAGAGCATCCCATGCTTCAAAGGAATCAACAACATCTGACCATCACATGATTCCTTTGATTAGTGTACTTATTTGAATAGTGACCTATAAATAGTGCTGAATCTTAAATATTTCTTATTATTTTTCTTTTTCTTTTTCTTTTTTTCATTTTCTTTTGTTTTTCATTATATCATAAACATTTGTTGTTTAATTTAATAAACTTTGTGTTTACTTAAATTAGATCTTGAATCCCAGATTTTGGTCTCTTTTACTTTTAGACCCCGTAAATTGAAGAGATAATATTGATGATGAAAATGTTCAATGTTATTATTTAACTTATTTTGTTATTTTTTATTATTATATCATAATGCGTTTTTTTTGTTTTTTTTTTCAAAATCTTAAAATCTTTGTTTATTTCCAGATTTAAATTAGATTTTAGTCCCAGATTTTAAATATGGTTTCTACGGAAGCCCGTTTCCGGCACTGAATAAAAAAATTAAAAAAGGTTATTGCGACTTTTTATCTCACAATTCTGACTTTTTTTTCACAGAATTGCAAGTTATAAAGTCAGAATCGCGAGTTATAAAGTCAGAATTGCGAGATATAAACTTGTGAGTATTTTATTTCTCAGAATTGCAAGTTTATATCTCACAATTATGACTTTTTAACTCACAATTGCGAGTTTGTATCATGCAATTCTGAGGAAAAAAAGTCAGAATTGTGAGTTTGTATCACGCAATTATGAGAAAAAAAGTCAGAATTGTGAGATAAAAAGTCGCAATTACCTTTTTTATTTTTTATTGAGTGGCGGAAACGGGCTTCCACAGGTTTCATCTCTTTATTGCTTGCATGTTTTCCGTCTCTGGTCTTGAATCTGAATGAGCATGTATACTTGGAGCTGTGGAAGTGTGTTTGGGTAGTTGACATGAAACACTTTTGGGTTGATTCCCTTGACCTGTTACACTCTTAATTAAAAATAATTCATGATTTCAAAATGAAATTCAAATCTCAAAACGGATATTCATTTTATTTACAGTATACTGAGCATTATAATGTTGTGATGGCTAGAATAGATTTTTGGAATGGTTGATTGTAGTTTTAGGTATTTTATTTTTAAATTATTTAGACAAAATAGTATACAATTTTATTAGTTATCAGCCATAACATAAAAATAATTATTTGACTCTTTGGTATCTTTGTATCTTTGTATTTTAAAATTGATGCATCCCTATTTAAAACATTTTCAGACCAAAGGACAATTTCAAGAAATAGATCACAATTTGTCAAAAATCAGCATTTTGTCAATATTTACTGACCCTTTTCCTTATGCATGCATTTCTTCTATATACATTTTATAATAAACCTGAAATATGTGTACTGATTGGGAAAAAGGTTATTGGATCTTATGTGTCAACTACCAATGTCTGTCAGAATCTTATGAGTGTGCATGTGCATGTATATGTCTGTGTATGAGTGTGACTGCATGTGCATGTATATGTTTGTGTGAACATGGATGGACATGTACATGCTAAAAACATTTCTGTGTAGAAGTTACTTTGCATGTTAGGTACTTTGATGAGTTTATTTTGTCTTCTTTCCCAAGAGAGGGGTACAATACTACCTTACTTCAGCTCATATATGTTTGACAAATATCCTTTGCAGTTTAGGTCATGCACTTTACAGTCTCTTGGGAAAAAAATCATACTGACAGAGCAAGAAAGGGCTGAGACCTATGGCCCAATAGTGCACTGTTGTTGAGTGAATGCTACACTTGCTGTTGTGGATGTCAACCAAAGACCTGGGGACTCTAAATACACATATTGCGCTCTCCTTCACCACACCTCTCCTTTCATTTCCTCAAGCTTGAGTGTGTGTGCTCAAATGTAGTAGAGTCAACTGAATAGGGACAGACAAATCTACAGAATGAGGGTTTTCTGTGGTCACTTAAAGTGGATAGTTTCCCTAGTGTCTCAGTGGTTTTTCCACGAAAAGATTTTTACAGACATGGGAAATGTGCTGTTCTCATGGACACGACCAATTCTTAAGTCAAGTTTGTTTAAAATCTAGTGATCATGTAATTCAGCATGATTTGAGAATGATCCAAAGAGCATCCCATGCTTCAAAGGAATCAACAACATCTGACCATCACATGATTCCTTTGATTAGTGTACTTATTTGAATAGTGACCTATAAATAGTGCTGAATCTTAAATATTTCTTATTATTTTTCTTTTTCTTTTTCTTTTTTTCATTTTCTTTTGTTTTTCATTATATCATAAACATTTGTTGTTTAATTTAATAAACTTTGTGTTTACTTAAATTAGATCTTGAATCCCAGATTTTGGTCTCTTTTACTTTTAGACCCCGTAAATTGAAGAGATAATATTGATGATGAAAATGTTCAATGTTATTATTTAACTTATTTTGTTATTTTTTATTATTATATCATAATGCGTTTTTTTTGTTTTTTTGGCGGAAACGGGCTTCCACAGGTTTCATACTTTTAGACCCCACTGTGCAATGTAAAATCTTGATGATTAAAAATCAATGTTTTATTTTATTTTGTATTATAGTATTATATCTTCTAAATATGGTCTCATAATTTTAGACCCCACTGTATATAGATTAAAGATATGAAATGCTGATACCTTCACTATAAATAGCCTTCACTATATAAGGGGCAGTCGTGGCCTAATGGTTAGAGTGTCGGACTTGTAACCCACAGGTCGTGAATTTGAGTCTCAGTACCGGCAGGAATTGTAGGAGTTTCACCCTCAATACCATGACTGAGGTGCCCTTGAGCAAGGCACCAAACCCCCAACTGATCCTCGGGCGGCGCAGCAAAAATGGCTGCCCACTGCTCCGGGTGTGTGTGTGTGTGTGTGTGTGTGTGTGTGTGCACTTGGATGGGATAAATGGTGATTTATTTGAGAAATTTGAGTATGGGACACCATACTTGGCCACACGTCACATCACTCACTCACTCACTCAATAAATAACATCACTATTCATTCAGCAATCTGGGCTGGTAACCAAAAGGTTCAAACCCGAGCAAGGGGCGATCCTTGAGCTATCACCATTGTGCCCTTGAGCAAGGCACTTAACCTCGGGTTGCTCCTGGGGACTGTTCCTATAACTCTATTAATTCCACATGGTCATGTGACAAAAAAAGACTTTATTCTGTACTTTATTGAGTGGTAATGTACGTATTACATTACTGCAGTGGCAGGCGCCCAGATTTATTCTCATATCAACACTGCATGTGTAGATTTTAGTTTCAAAGTGCTTTGGAGTGTTATGAAATCTACCCTACCCTCACAAGTCAATAGCTTTCCTTCACTTGCACTTGCTCTTGCTTTCTGCATTTAGCAACATATTCTCACTTAGCAATATTTACTTTCAGGAAGACCTTTTCTGCTGGAGGGTACCAGCACTGCTCACCTCAATTTTGTTTTCCATCACAGTTGGATGTCCAGAACTCAGATTTTACTGTTGTTAGGGCCGCACATCCTGGCTGAACTTCTGTTCAACTCAAGCCTGGACTGAATTTAACCAAATGAGGTGCCCGTGAGAGTGGAGGTCAGATGCTTACACTTCCTCTAACCTGCCTGTTTGAGATATAAATAGGCCTCATACCTACATCCTCTTCACACTTCTGTGGTTGGTGCAGGTGCAGAAGGAAGTCATGTTCGGCCATGCGTTTCAGAGTGTCTTTGAACTGAGTGCAAACTGACATTCCACGTTCGAAGTGCTTTTCAGGCTTTAGCCTCCTGTCAGTTGTTTTCTGCTTGTGAAATCAATGATGAATGGCTTATTCATTTCCGTCATTAGGATATGAACATTTCCATATGAACATGTTAATACTTCGTTTCAGTTCAAAGTCTGAGAATCAGTTTGAATTCACTCACAGTCTGTTGTGAAACTTGGGTAGAACCAAGTCTAACATCATGAAAGCTTCTTTCTGTCTGTGGAGCTCTCTGTTGCTGTCAAGGTCTCTCGCTGAGTTTGATTGACATGGTTATTGATGTGCTTATGTTTGGTTTCAAACTGAGTGTGTGACTACAGTGCCTTCAGAAAGTATTCACCCCCTTGAATCTTCTCACATTCTGATCCTGTCACACCATCAGATTGTAAAACATATTTTAAAACTCAATATTTTTAGCTCTGCTCTAACCATTCAATACATGTATCATTTGTAGCATTCGCAGAGTAATCCAGTAAGGCCATTCCAGAATTCTAACTTTCCGTTCAAGAACTTATTTTGTAGTATTTGCCACATTCTTTGGTTCTTTTGTCCTGCTGAATGGTCTTAGCCCAAAATGCAGATCTCTTACTAAAGTAGATTTTCATCAATTTGGGTCCATCAATCTTTTCTTTATAGCAATTATTTTTTTCATTTATTTTATTATTCTGCCAGATAAATTTCATTAATTTGGGTCTGTCTTTTATTTACAGCAATTTTTTTATTATTTTAGAGAATTGTGGGGAAGTGAGAAGAAATAATACTATATAAAATCTATGAATTTGACTTGCCACATAATAGCTGAAGAAATACTTTTATACATTCTGAATGCACTGTTTATGCATGGCATGCTTCTGTGTGACTGAGCTTAAAACAAAAAATATATATTTTTTATAAAAAAAAAATTTTTTTTATTTTTTTTCAATATTTTTTTAAATAACACGTTTTTTAAAAGGTCCTCCTTTTTCATATTTTAGATGCATATTTGAAATTATTGTACAAATGCATTTGTTTGCAGCATAAGTATTGATAAACATGGTCATGTTATTTTACAATTTTATACAGTGACTCCAAAAAGCATTTATACACTTATGCTACACTCTGGATTTCATTACATTAGATAACAAATCAAACCATTTGTTTTTAAATACATATAGCAAAAGGACCTTTCATACGAAACAGATACAGTCTATTGTTTTATAATTAAGACAAAAGATGTTAATATGATGAACTACACCTGTGGTTAGTGCTAGGACACTTTGAGGAGAATTGACTTCATGCATCCACCAGAAGTACTGTGGAACCAGTTGGTTAAATTTTTCCTAAGTGACTGAAACATTTTAAGTCAGTTTTGAGAAAAGGTCATAATTGATGCAATTAAATTCATGCATTTTTTAAACTGTGGCGTAAGTCCTCAAATAATTTGTGTAGCTGTTTTAAAGTTAAAAGAAGAAGAATTATTTAGCAGAAGTTAAAAAAATAATTATTTCCAGAATTATCTTCTGTAATATAAATTCCATTGCTAAATTTCAGTGGGCGAAAAAAGTAATAAACCAGATAATGTGACCTTTTCACAAATTATAAAATATTGATCAGCAGCCTGTCTCCAAATGTCTCCAAGACACCAGGCTGAGGCATGTTGAATGAGGCACATAGTAGTTTTACAGTATGTTATTAAAGCAGAAAGGCTTTATAAGTTCCTTCAGAAAGTATTCAAGCCCCATGTCACAGGGCTCTGCTCTGGGTGGTGATTAAGGAACTGATGGGGTCTGGTTTCTATCTGTCTGTCTGAACAGCTCTGTACTGCAGCACCCCGGACTCTCCCCTCCATGGATCCATAAGCAGCCAGACAGGAGGACACCTAAACAGCCTGGTTCGCTGGGCTTGTGACCGTGGATACCGGCTTATTGGGAAGAGCACCGCCGTTTGCAAGAAGACCCCCTTCGGCTACTATGCCTGGGACGCCCCGGTTCCTGCTTGCCAAGGTAAGACCCAGCAAATGAGGATGTTTACTGGTCCATTTTGCGTTGAGTGAGCTGGTAACCCAAGTACGTTGTAGGTTCAATACTTTATGACCATTAGCCATTTAACCAGCTTCAACATTAATGTTATTTACTAGCACCAAGTATTTCTGATTTGCAAAAACAATGACCATCTTCAAACAGTTTTTCCCTTCATATTCAGCTGGGATATGGGAAAGTATTCTAGTTCTGGTTTCAATATTTTCTAATATTTCAAACGTATTAAAAATATTTTAAAGCATAATATGGATTAAACAAATCATTTTGATTAAATTATAATAATTTTCGCCCCTCATTAAAAAAAAAAACCATCAAGGATAAGGTCATTTACAATAGAAGTAAAGTGACCAATTTCTGGAGGATTTTAAAACTTAAATGTGAAGCTAATAATTTTGTTTAATAAAACTCCTGTAATTTTGCAGTAATTTTAGAGTTTTAGGCTTTACGATATCATGGCAAAAAAGTTTTAAAATTGAATAAAACTTTGCACAGAAAAGGCTTTTATTTAACTCAAATAATGTGAACTCTAACATTGTTTAAAGGGATAGTTCACCCAAAAATGAAAATTCTGTCATTAATTACTCACCCTTATGTTGTTCCAAACCCATTAGACCTTCGTTCATCTTCGGAAACACAAATTAAGATATTTTTGATGAAATCCAAGAGCTTTCTGACCCTGCATAGACAGCAACGCAACTGACACGTTCACGGCCCAGAAAGGTAGTAAGGACATCGCATGCATCATGGTACTCTCGTGAACGCGCAGCGGAGACTGACACAGAAGAGAGAATTGTTGAATAAAGTTGTTATACGATGTTCTTACTACCTTTCTGGGCCTTGAACGTGTCAGTTGCGTTGCTGTCTATGCAGGTCAGAAAGCTCTTGGATTTCATCAAAAATATCTTAATTTGTGTTCCGAAGATGAACGAAGATCTTACGGGTTTGGAACGACATGAGGGTGAGTAATTAAAGACAGAATTTTCATTTTTGGGTGAACTATTCCTTTAAGTTTTGTGACTCTACTACTGAAACAGTATTTTAACAGTTACATATCTATCCCCATTCACTTTTATCGTAAGCGCCTCACTGTGGCCTAGATTTTTGCCTTTTTTTTTTTTTTAAAGAAAAAGACGGACGAGTCAAAATTAATGTCACGTCAACATTATGCCACCAATGCCGTCAATTAAGTGTTAAACTTGCATTGAACTTGTATTCTTTTCACACCTGTATCTTGTTGACTAAAACAACCAACAGACCTTTTTTAAAGTCAGCAGGTAGTAATTCAGTGCTGGCAGATATGATCAGTAATTTTCCTGATACATCTCTAACAAGCTTTTGCGGTCAGTGATGGAGACGCAGTAATTACTGTCGCCGCTCTTCTCACTGATACTGTTTATTCATGATCTGTTTTATTTGTCACATTAATGACTAATCTTCAGAGCTCTCTTTATCCATCTGTGTGGTTTATCCTGCTCCACCTATCCTCTCAAATACAGCTTCACAGTAGAGTAGATGAGCCTGACTAAATAGTTTCTGAGGCCGCACATTAATGCAGGCCCTCTACTCCTGCACTAATGTGACAAAATGGGCCCCTACTCCCTCTAAGGGCCACATGCTCTGGTGCCACTAACATCAAGTGACACTGAAATGACTCTTTAAACTTCCAAAAGCATTCTGGGAACTTTTCGTTTTTTGTTATCCTAAAGCAAAGCAACAGTTCATCTCACGTCACTGTCAAAGGCCACTCTTGGTGAGGAACGGCTTAATGCTTGATGTGTGCTCTTTAATTACTGGGAGGTTATTGTTCGGCTTCTAATGGCTGAGCACTGACAGTCGGATGGTTAGGGCTGTAGCTTTGTTTCTCAAATGTACCAGTGGTTTTGCTGCTCAATAAATCTAGAGGGCTTTTGCACAGCAACGATTCATACTTAGCGTCATCTAAAAGTACTGTGTGTTGATAAATAATATGTTCCAGTGCTGCTTGCATAAGGGAGAGGGAGAGCAAGAAGCGAGATGGAATGTTCCATTGGCTGGTTTGCCACACTGATGACAAGCATATTTATAGTGGAATAGTTAAACTCTTTGAGTGCTATTTCATTGTTTCTGAAAAAGATCTGCCATTACATACAGGCGAACCTTGACTTTGATCGTCTGAAGTCATTGAGTCAATTTTCTTTTGCCCTTCTCTGTTTGACTTTTCATTTAATACTTGTAATACTTTTAATACAATATTGATCTCTCTTATAAAGTGTTCAGCCTAAACTTGAGTGACTTTACACTAAACTTAATGAATTGATTAGGCTTCTTAATTCCAATTCTGAATGTAACACCATGCAGTGACATTATGAAGTGTTCTGTGCTTTCAACTTTGTGGAGAACTTTAGTTTGGGGGTGGTCGTGTGCCATTCTTTTTCTTCTTATTATTATAATTATTAAATATGAATGTGCTGATATTAAAATTCAGGCCAACACCAATAAGCCGATAATTATTTTCTTGTTATGGATGATATTACACTATTGAATCTAGGCATTACAACATTATAATGTACAGCACGGAAAATGGACATTCATTTGAGATTTGCTACAAAATTACATTCCACAGTGTTATTAAATTAGTGTTAATAAAGACTATAAAGATAAATGTAAACAATGTCTTTTCTCTCAGCTGGTAACCGATAGGGTATAAATATATCATGCATCTCTAAAATTAAATGCTGATGTGCACATACATGTATGGAGTTTGGATAGACCACATTCTTTTGGCCAATATATCTGTAATGACTTTTTTACTCATAAACGTAGTATTGACCTTTAATAAAGCCGCTACGTGTTCATAAGCACCTGAAAAGCAGGTCCAATTGCATCTTGTAAAACCAACCAATTGAATAACCAATTTTCAATGCTCTGATGGTGAAATATTCTAATGGGGTAATAAGCAATGATGAGAGTTTTTTTTTATTATCTTGTCATAATTATATCTACAACTTATTACTTAACATTCCATATGTCTATCTCATTTTCACACCCATAAGCTGTCTCCTGTGGGGTGCCCAAGGCTCCTGTGAATGGAGGAGTGCTTGCTATGGACTACTCAGTGGGTACACGTGTGACCTACTTCTGCAACGATGGCTACCGGCTGTCCTCCAAAGAGTTGACCAGTGCTATGTGCCAGCCTGACAGCACCTGGAGCAACCACAACAAAGTCCCTCGCTGCTCAGGTACAAACCCACTCATAGAGATGCAGAAGCCCCTCAGCATGAATTTTACAGCAGATAAAGAGATCAAGAGACAGTAAAAGTGGAAGGAGATGGACTCGTACACAGAAATAATCGCCTTTTAATACAGTGTTTACTCATTATTTGAGCAAGAAAAGCAAATTTTATAATACTGTTGTTGTCAGATTTTATTGCTGATTTGGAATGTGTTATTAAAACATAATTTAGACAAACAGTTTTGGAAATTTCAGTGTTTTTCCATTCAAGTAGGCATGAGCTGTGCTTGTATTCCTATTGGCTAAATAGAAAAAAGCTGCCTGGGGCATAACAAGATGGCCGCTGAGTGAATCGACTTGCCTTAAAGGGACTTTAAGAGATCTCTTTGCTTCAGCTTTAATCATCATTTATTTATGAGCCAATTATATGTCAAAATGATGCCTCTGTTTCAAAAACATGTGAGCTGCCAACTTAGGCTGCATTTTAAGGCAGCAATCTTAACACAAAGCCTGTTTCCAAAGGTAGGGATCAAAATTGTTGCCTTTTAAAACTTCTATTTGCCTTCTATTTAGAAAAATTCTAAAGCAGCATTGCATTTATCCTTTATAGTGAATAGCAATAGTTGTGGCCTAATGGTTAGAGAGTTGGACTCGTAACCCAAAGGTTGTGAGTTCGAGTCTCGTACTGGCAGGGATTGTAGGTGCTCAAAACATTTTGAAACTGAACCATTAAAAAAATATTAACACCTTACTAATGGGTGGCCATTGGATTCTGAATATTGATTTTGGTGTATTTGCTGTACAGTTGTGGTTTGCCCAAGTATCGGATCTTTCTCTCTGGAACATGGAAGATGGCGGATCGTTAACGGTTCGCATTATGAGTACAGGACCAAAATCATCTTCACCTGCGATCCTGGCTATTACCGCTTAGGCCCCGCCCACATTCAGTGCATGGCCAATGGTGTGTGGAGTTGGAAGAACGAAAGGCCTCACTGCCAAAGTAAGTGTGTAATTCAACTCCAATCCAACAGCTGTTTGGCTCTGTTAGTCAAATGTTTAAACCTTCCAGATTGTCCTTGTTTGTCTTACCCTCTCTCTTCCATCCACAGTCATCTCATGTGGGGATCTGGCCACACCTCCCAATGGCAAGAAAATTGCAACTCAGACCTCCTTTGGGGCCACAGCCATATTTACATGTGACAATGGGTATATGCTGGTGGGATCTACTGTGAGAGAGTGTCTATCTTCTGGTCTGTGGAGTGAAACAGAGACACGCTGCTTGGGTAATGTGGTGTACATTCACTGCTGCTGTTCACATCTGCTGTTTCAGGCATGTTTGCCTGGCAGTGGTCCAACTTGATTTTTAAACCTTGTTAAGTGTGACAATTGTTATCATCCTAGTTTCTAGTAGTAACCATTCAGAAGTTTGTGCTTAAGCTTTATGTTTATTATAACTTTACCACATGTTGTAATTAATATCTTCACTATGAAATAATATAAGTGGAAGTGTGAATGCGTACACAGTGTGTGTGTGTGTGTGTGTGTTTCTCTATACTATCAATGTTTTAGACAGTTGTGCTGCTTATATTTTTGTGGAAACCATGATACATTTTTTTCAGAATTATTTTATGAATAGAGGTTCAAAAGATCAGCAATCCTTGTATTAATTTCTTTTTAAATAAACCTTTCTGACCCCAGACTTTTGAACGGCGGTTCAAAATACACACACATACCGTAGTGTCTAAGAGCTTGAAGTACGTTTGGCCTCTATCGTGTTTCTTTCTCCTGCTCCACTGAAGGTCTCACTTTTTTGAATTTACATGCACTCCTAAGGCACTTAATTACATGAAGCAGTTTGTCTCTCTAAAAGCATTGGATGTTAATATTTTACAGTGTAATGTAGCTGCTGCTCAACCCTCTCACTTTAATCACTCTCTCTTCTCTTTCCTCACCTTTCAGCCGGCCACTGCGGTTTACCCGAGCAGATCGTCAACGGTCAGGTGATCGGGGAGAACTTCGGCTACAGAGACACGGTAGTGTACCAGTGCGTCTCAGGCTTTCGCCTCATCGGCTCCTCTGTGCGCATCTGCCAACAAGACCACAACTGGTCCGGACAGCTGCCCATCTGCGTCCGTGAGTTTGGGACTCGCACTTTTCCCTCTCAGACAAGCTGTGGAAAATGACTGAATCCATGAATAGATTAATTCAGACAGAGCTGCTAAAGCACCAAACACTGGGTTAAGAAATACATACAATCATATATATTTTAGGTACAGATGACAGTTTAACACAATAAATTAGTAAACTTAATTGTAAAAATGTGTTAATGGGTATTTGGCCTGTATGTTTAATAATATGGAAATAATTCTGCCACAATAATATCCGCATATGTGGCATTTTCTCACCAAATATATTAGTATATGCAATTAATTCAGATTAATCAATAAGCTTAACATATAATTAATTCAGTTAAAGCTTTGAATCAATCAACAGCCCTAATTTTAGCACATCCTACTGTTGCAGTTTTTAACTACTACTATATCTGGGACACAGAGAGTAACCATGTTGCAAACAAGCATAAGGGGACATGACATCATGATACAGACTCTCCTCAGAGCTCTGTTTCTTCTTCTTAAATGGCACTGGTATTTAAAGAATCCACCTTAAGAGCCCTCTGTATTTAGGGAGCTATTTATATTTTTTAAAAATGTGCCGTCACTGTCATCTCCCACTGCACAGTGACACACTGGGTCCACGCTCACAGCCTACATTTATCAGACACGCATTGCAGCAAGTCTGCCTCACTTCAATGGGGTTATTTGTTTGAAGAACATTTAGATGAAATGAGCTGATAAAAATGAGCTGCAGGGAAAGGAGTGAAGTAACTCTCATCAAAAGCTGCAGTATTTGAGGCTGCAGGATTTATTCACATCATCTTCCAGTTTATTAAAGAGATTGAGATTATTAAAGAAATTTTATCATTTGCATTTTTGGATGAACTATCCCTTTAAGAGTCATGGGTAATGATGAATTGTCAGGGCTGATCCTACATTTTTATGTCCTGAAAGCCTTGTGATACAGTATCATTATCTACTTATACAAAATCAGCGAATAGTTTAAAGTTGGTAGTTTTCAAGTGGTGGGTTGTGACCTGAAATGGGTTGTAGTTCTGGCTTACTTGATATAAAATCTGGGTCCTCTGCAAAAATGTTTAAGAACCATTTTAGTAATATTTGACTGTCATTTGATTTGATTTGATTCAACTTTCATTCATGTGGCATCTCCTGAATTCTCTTTTGGAGAATAGCAGTAAATTACAGTGAAAACAGGGCTACTGAGACGTCTCTTTTGATGATGGTGATTGTTGCTTTCTGCAATACATTACTTTAACATGGCATCTGAAACAATCACAGAGCTGTTTTGCATCTACAAATCATCTCTCACTTTCTGAAGTGGAATAAAGCAAAAGGGAAGAAAGCCCATTTTAATGCCAGACAAGTTGCACCAGTCCTCAATGGATCTAACCAATAGCAGCTGACATACTTGATGTATTAATCGTTTACTCGATTTAAAAACCCCATGAAATGAATAAATATTAGATTTTCTTGCAGTTCTTTTAGTTTGGTAGTCTATTTGCTTGTGTACTCTTAAATGTTTGCAATCAGTTGTCACAAAATACATTCTTTAACATAATATATATATATATATATATATATATATATAGATAGATATAGATACAGATATAGATAGATGATTGATCCTGCACTCAAGAGTATCCACAAGTTTGTCCAATCAGATGCTTTCTAGAATTAGATAGTCCCCTACCTGAGACCACGGTCGCCGTGATTTTGCCAAGTAAGACATGTTCCTGGATCAACAGACCACCTACCTTTGATTAGAAATTTACAAGTTGTAAGTTCTCGACTGCAATGTACTGTACATTAAAAGCTTTTTAAAGGCCCTCACTTCCTATTTTAGTAGGAAATATGTCCTCACAGGAAAGAAAATCATCCTTTTCAAGCGATTTCAGGGGGTCTTTAAGGGTAAAAGGTTTAGTCACATCTTTGCTATCTACATTTCACAAGTTTTGCACTACAAGCTAAAATACAGTTTGTAGGATATAAAAAAGAGGGAAATGTGTGGGTACATTTTCAGCTATTTTAGTATACAGGGATTTGGTTGGAAATTTGGGCTACGGAGAGTCTTTAAATGAAAGGGAAATTGCCTCTGTGCAAAGAGAAACAAATTACAACTGTGATTATGTAAATGAACGGGGGCTTTTTATGAGTGCAGAAAAGACGCGTAGTGAGGAACAAAATATACTGTAGCCTGGAAGAACTATTACAAAAGCAAATATACCTCTAAATGTGTCATATCAGCGAACAAAATTTCACTTTAATTAAATAAGAGCCCTTCTGGAGCTCAGTATATGAATTAGACTCTGGAGTTAATCAGCACACATTGTGGAGACCTACGATGAGACACTTGAGGATTGGCCTGTCATTTTTGGCTTACAAGTGTATTCACAATACACAGTAGATAACAACATCTTGCACTGCTAACATCAGCTCCATATCTGATACTGATTGACAGTTTAGGTCTAATACTTTCCCCATATAAATGAAGTAATCTCAACCTGGCATGTAATTAAAAGGCAGTATGTTGTTGTACATTGCTGTCTGTATGTACTCTGATAAATGATAGGATTTGAATGTTTAAACTGAACATCAGAGTGACAGCTCTCACCCAGAGGCATTGAGTGTGAATCTTCTGTTTACAGCATGTACCGCTTCATTCAGCCAGCAAATGTCTGCAATTGAGCACAAATCGTACCGTGTTGCCCATTGCTATTAGAACAGTGGGATTTCATTGGACTAAAGTTCCCTTCACACATAGAGCTATTAAATGACACACCTCCAGACAAAATGTCTTAATGTGCAATACAAAAGTGTGTGTTTTTTAAGGATTTTTATGCTATACCATTCAAAAGTTTGGTGTAGAAATCATTCTAATATGCTGATTTGGTGAAGAAATACTTGTTGTTATTAATATTAATGTTGAAAACAGTTGTGCTGCTTAATACTTGACACTTTTTTTCGTGGTTCTTTATTACTAAATATAAAGTTAAAAGAACAGTATTTATTTAAAATAGTTTTTTTTTTTTGGTCTTCACTGTCACTTTTAATCAATTTAATGCATCCTTGCTGAATAAATGTATTAATTTCTTTAATAAAAGGGAAAGTCTTGCTGACACCAAACTTTTGAACAATAATGGGACCAATGCATTTTTATATTTTCTTCATTTTTTTTTCATTCAATGAAAAAAGGTTTTCATTAAATGAAGGTTTTCTCTAGAAATTCTGTAATTTCTTTCATTCATTTTTTTATAGCGGTATATTATACGACTAACTTGTAAGTCCATAAATTTAAAAAACTTTTGCTGTAAAATTATAGCATAAGATGCAAAACATCACTGCTTTTTATTTTAACACATTCTTACCAAACATTGGTAAGATGCCAAACATTTAGGTTTTCAAGGCATTAAAAATTTATTTACAATAATCATTATATGTAAAATTTTCAGTAACTAGCCCAAAACACTGACTGGCCTTTGGGTCAGTGGGCCATCTTTATCATTGAGACCTGTATTTAAAGAAATTATGTTATTGATATGTTGAGCGGGAGAGGTCCAGATAAATGCGTACATGTGATTGAGTCTCACTTAAAATGACAGTGAATAAACCCTGCCTTAGTTTCTATTCATTGATATTTAGACTGTAGTGCTGGTTTTGAATTGCCTTTTTAGCAAAGAGAACACAAATCTGATTTATTGCTTTTGAGTTGGCAACTTATCAAATAAATGATTAGAAATTACAGAGGGAAAATGAACTAATTTCCCACAGTGACCAATCAATATAAAGGGTACATCTATTATCTGCCATAATTTAATCACACTCTAAAAATGTTTCCGTCATTTAATACGTACCTGTTGTGAGAAAACAGCTTCCAGGAAATACTCATCCCACAGTGCTACACACAATTTATGTTATATCTTGTGCTTATGCCATATTAAAACATCTCACTCTTCTCATCTCTAGCCATCAGCTGCGGGCACCCAGGGAGCCCCATCTATGGGCGTACCGTAGGCAATGGCTTCAACCTGAATGATGTGGTGAGCTTCTCCTGCAACATGGGATACGTGATGGAGGGCCCTTCTCGGGCCCAGTGTCAGGCCAACCGACAGTGGAGCCAGCCACCACCAACATGTAAAGGTGGGGAGAAAAGTTAAGTCTTTTATTCACACGGAGCTTTGCCTGATCCACTGCCTGACAAAATTAAAGCACCGCAGTGCACTCTGTGGGATTAATTTCTTTAATAAAAGGGAAAGTCTTGCTGACACCAAACTTTTGAACAATAATGGGACCAATGCATTTTTATATTTTCTTCATTTTTTTTTCATTCAATGAAAAAAGGTTTTCATTAAATGAAGGTTTTCTCTAGAAATTCTGTAATTTCTTTCATTCATTTTTTTATAGCGGTATATTATACGACTAACTTGTAAGTCCATAAATTTAAAAAACTTTTGCTGTAAAATTATAGCATAAGATGCAAAACATCACTGCTTTTTATTTTAACACATTCTTACCAAACATTGGTAAGATGCCAAACATTTAGGTTTTCAAGGCATTAAAAATTTATTTACAATAATCATTATATGTAAAATTTTCAGTAACTAGCCCAAAACACTGACTGGCCTTTGGGTCAGTGGGCCATCTTTATCATTGAGACCTGTATTTAAAGAAATTATGTTATTGATATGTTGAGCGGGAGAGGTCCAGATAAATGCGTACATGTGATTGAGTCTCACTTAAAATGACAGTGAATAAACCCTGCCTTAGTTTCTATTCATTGATATTTAGACTGTAGTGCTGGTTTTGAATTGCCTTTTTAGCAAAGAGAACACAAATCTGATTTATTGCTTTTGAGTTGGCAACTTATCAAATAAATGATTAGAAATTACAGAGGGAAAATGAACTAATTTCCCACAGTGACCAATCAATATAAAGGGTACATCTATTATCTGCCATAATTTAATCACACTCTAAAAATGTTTCCGTCATTTAATACGTACCTGTTGTGAGAAAACAGCTTCCAGGAAATACTCATCCCACAGTGCTACACACAATTTATGTTATATCTTGTGCTTATGCCATATTAAAACATCTCACTCTTCTCATCTCTAGCCATCAGCTGCGGGCACCCAGGGAGCCCCATCTATGGGCGTACCGTAGGCAATGGCTTCAACCTGAATGATGTGGTGAGCTTCTCCTGCAACATGGGATACGTGATGGAGGGCCCTTCTCGGGCCCAGTGTCAGGCCAACCGACAGTGGAGCCAGCCACCACCAACATGTAAAGGTGGGGAGAAAAGTTAAGTCTTTTATTCACACGGAGCTTTGCCTGATCCACTGCCTGACAAAATTAAAGCACCGCAGTGCACTCTGTGGGTAAGGAAGGGGGTAGCGGCTGTTGCGATGTTGCTAAATGGCTGCCAATTGTGGAGTTTGGTGGCTGAATGTACACTAACAAAAATGTTGATGATGACTGGTAAGGAAACACAGTTCTTATACTAAAATGGTATGTCGATATATATTTAGTTTGATAAAGACTGCACGTTCTGTGATAATTCATTCTGCATGTGTGCTCTCACTTATTATTGCATGTAACTGTATGATACATGATACTAACACAGTTTGAGTGAAATTATTACAAAATAAGTTATATTATAAAAATAAATGTTATTGTA
Source organism: Sinocyclocheilus rhinocerous (assembly GCF_001515625.1). NCBI lineage: Eukaryota > Metazoa > Chordata > Actinopteri > Cypriniformes > Cyprinidae > Sinocyclocheilus > Sinocyclocheilus rhinocerous. Next base: position 244,601 of record NW_015632722.1, read on the forward strand.
GCGTAAATGTAAATTATATTATGTACATTATATTATTTATGTATGTAAATTATATTATTTTTTAATATTATAAATTGAATATGTAAAGGATAATCAATGGCTAGCCGTGCATTAAAGGATTTTAAATGCACAACGTGGAGGCAAAGAACCGAAGTGTAATTATATCCCGCATATTCCATGGTCATTTGCCAAGTTATAGACAAGTTAAAACTAGTATTGCTCTTTGCAGCACAATATTTGACTGAATGGGTAAAAATGACAGTTATTTTCGTCAGTTACGGCACGTTAGCTCTAGCATTCTGCCCGCTTCAAATCAGACACAGAGATTAAATAGTGCGGTAAGACCACATTTATTTGAATGAATTGTAGCATGTATTTCAATTAATTATCTATCGATCAATCGAGAGAGAGAGAGAGAGAGATGACAGTTGTGTGTACCTGTTTGCTGCGTCTGTGCGTCTCTCTCTACAAACAATTACTTAAAAAACAGCGATTTTATCACCTCGTTGCTGGGGAATATAATGTAGCGATCTAGTATCTAGGCTATTTATTTAATTAGGTCATATGATGCTGCTAAAAAGAACAATATTTTGTGTATTTGGTGTAATGAAATGTGTTTATGCGGTTTAAGGTTCAAAAAACACATTATTTTCCACATACTGCCGGCGGGCTTGCGGCAATCACATGTGACGACCCTGGGCTGGACTCTGCTTCGTCCATGGTGAAAGCCGATCCGGTGATCCACATCACTAAGTTGATGTATTTCCTCAGCGACCAGCACGGATCAGCTCTAGGCATGACGAAGCAGATATCGTCCTCTTTTGGAAGACCAAACAAAGTAGTTTCGCTTTCACAACGACGCACACAGCATCTTTACGACATGGCAGTGGAAACAACAAAACTTCAGCGAGAATAAAAGTTACGCCTTCTTTCTTTGCGTGAACATTTGGGCGGCGTTATGCAAATCTTCCCACAGAGCGACGTAGGTATGTGGGGGCGTGTTAGAACGAGCCGTTTTAGGTAGGTGTGGCTGACTCTGAACTTTTATAAAGAATATCTCTTTGGATTTGAGACTTTAGTCTTTGCAACTTTACAGATCTTCTTTATGCACCAAGAGCTTGTAACACTCCAAAGAGAAAGGAAAAATTGAAATCGCATCATATGACCCCTTTAATAAAAATCACAGGGAAGCATTGACAACAAGTTTATGTGTGTGTGTGCAGCACAATCAGCGATCTCTGACCTCTCTCTCTCTCTCTCTCTCTCTGTGTGTGTGTGTGTGTGTGTGCAAGTGATGCGTGTTGGTTAGTGTGCATCAGTTAAAGCAGCGTATTAATATAGAACGGTGATTAAACTGACTTGGAACTACCTGTGCATTAAATGCTTTTACTGCATACCTGCCAGCCAATCAGAATCCAGTATTCAGACAGACCATGGAATAAATCAATTTATGATATATTTATGTAAGATATATATTTCAATATATATATTCAATATTTATACATTTTTATTAAAATAAAAAAAAATTATACAGTCTAGATTTGTCCTTTGTCACGTTTTTACAGAGATTTAGACATTTTTATCGTGTCTTAACAGTATTTTTGAATGTGGATGTCTGTGACATACTAAAAATGGCAAATTCTCATTCTGCATGCATTGCATGCATAGAGCATCTGACCTACTTGTTTCCACCGCAGTCGCTTGATTAGTGCTTCTGCCAAATAACACATGTCTCTGTTTCTGTCCTCTTCCTTTCTTTTCTTTATTCAGTTGTCAATTGCTCTGATCCTGGGATTCCAGCCAACTCTATCAGGCAGAGTAAGATCGAGCATGGAAACTTCACCTTTGGCACGGTGGTATTCTACGACTGCAACCCCGGCTATTACCTGTTTGGCTCTCCTGTCCTCACCTGCCAGCCCACGGGTCAGTGGGACAAACCACTGCCTGAGTGTATCGGTATGTGTCTGGCATCTTTCAATGAAAATTTGGCAGTGGCATTGTGGTGATAATTATCTATTCAATCCTGTAATTGAGGGGAATTAGTTGCACAAACTCTTCCTGCTGCTTAAGATCTGTGGTTGTAATTGAGGGACAGGTGGAACACAGATTTTCGTGGCAGATTAATTAGCGATGTCTTTTTTTTTTTTTTTTTTTATCTGATCCTCGTTTTATTATGTGAAAGTTGAAACACAGCACATCTTCAGCCTGTGTACAGTTCAGTGAGACACGTTCTGCAGCAGCTGCGAAGTCGACGGGCCTGAGCTTACATTTTGCCCTGACAAGACTCCCTGCTGTCAGAGATACCCTTTCGCCCAGTCGTCACTTCTGCTTTGTGTGTCTGCATAATCTTCCTTGTAGTTTTACATGTTTGATCCTAACACCAGTTGCTGGGCTCTTTGAATACCAAAGTGAACCTACAATAAAATCTGGGGTACGTTCGGTTCTACATAAAAATGCTGACGTTTGCTTGCAGTCTAGGTCTATATAAAAGGTGTTTATTTTTTCTCAAGTGGTTATGAGATTTACTCAGTGCTTTATTTATATTTATGTGTGCTCACTCCTGTTTGTGAACACCTTTTCTGCTGATATACAAATACATATATAGACAGTTAATAGTAAATGACTTTTTTTTTACTTTTCTTGATGTGACTATTTTTGTTGTTTTACATCTAAACATAAAGACTGTTCGATTCAAATGACATTACATATGATATTTAAGTTTTTTTATGTTAGCTTGATGCCATTTCTGTGCACATTGAAGGGTCATAACTTTTACTACCATTTTAATTAAAGTAAGATAAATTATATTAAAATATTTTATCATTACATCAAATTATTAAATCTTAAAATAAATCTAAATTTTTATACAGAGTATTACATTAATTGATATTCATTTTAAATAAAATTAATAATATTCTAATTCTAGTAGTGTGCACAAGCAGTGAGGTCTAAGCTCCAGGAAAGGAGCAAACTTTCAGAAAGTGCTGATCATATAGCTCCTACAGGAAGCTGAATTAGCACCATAATCATTGAGATCAACTGGAGTGATAATATATTTAAAAGAGTAGCTTTGTTTCAAGTCTTTTATGTTTTAGTATAATCATATTCAACTTGTGAATGTGAACTGAAGGAATGTTTTGCCGATCCAGTAACTGTGTTCACACTTTTCTGCGTCTGCATGTGTATTGGATAGTGGTGGACTGCGGACATCCTGGATCTCCTCCCAATGGAGTGCTGAGCGGGGACAAATTCACCTTTGGCTCCACGGTGCGCTACAGCTGCACGGGTGGCCGGCAACTGAAGGGCGAGTCCTCACGAACCTGCCAGCTCAATGGCCATTGGAGCGCACCCATGCCCTTTTGCTCAGGTAGGACGGACACATACATATCCATCAACGCTTTCTGCGCAATTAAAGATGCTAAGAGCCATTACATGCTACCTTAGAAGAGATTTTGGGTATTGTTATTGTCATTAATTAGCATGCGATTTGTTAGTATCTTTCCTCTCTGAATGAATGGGTGTGCTTATTCCTTCAGGGCTTGCTATTGAGAGTATATGTTTATGCACAGCTTGAGTTAGAAATAGATTTACTTTCCATAAACACAGTCTGTTCTGCCTCTGCTTTTTATTTAATTAGTCATTTTATTAGTCATTTAAGTGTAGGAGAACCTCAGAAAATAGCTCGGTTTTACAATCACAGTTAACAATTGGTGGGATAAGTTTGGATGACTTCCAAGCAGCAAAATGTCTTCAGATTAAGCTTGTCATTTCTTCCGTGTGAGAAGAAACTCATTGGACACCCGGCAAGGCCGTGAGAATCCGCTCCAGTGGCAGAACCATTAACTCAGCAGAGGTTTGAGTCTGTTAGCACTCACCCACTGAGAGACGTGGCCAAGATTCCCTATGATTGTCCGATGACTATGTAAATGATGTTTACGGCTGAAAAATCAGCTGGTGGGGCACCGCCTTAAGCCTGCGTCCGACATCTGTGAGGTGTATAATTAATCTGTGGGATTGCTGTGCTGTTTTTTTATACATTTTCTGTGCTTTTTATTGAGATTACATGCAGATGGCTTTGGGCATGGACAAATACACAGACACCACTGCAGGAGTCCATGTCTGTTTATGTTGTGTAGTCTTTACAACAGGAACAGGGGACTCTCAGAATCAAGACGAGCTGCGGAGACCAGACCGAACATGCATATTTGTGACCCTGGACCACAAAACCAGTCTTAAGTCACTGGGGTATATTTGTAGCAATAGCCAAAAATATATTGTCTGGGTCAAAATTATTGATTTTTCTTTTAGGCCAAAAATCATTGGGACATTAAGTAAAGATCATGTTCCATGAAGATATTTTGTAAATGTCCTTCTGTAAAATATTTAAAAACTTAATTTTTGATTACTAATATGGATTGCTAAGAACTTAATTTGGACAACTTTAAAGGCAATTTTCCCAATATTTTGATTTTTTTTTGCACCCTCAGATTCCAGATTTTTAAATAGTTGTATCTCGGCCAAATATTGTCCCATCATAACAAGCTTATTTATTCAGCTTTCAGATGATGTATAAACCTCAATTTTGAAAAATTGACCCTTATGACTGGTTTTGTGGTCCAGGGTCACATTTCATAACAAACACAACACAATGCCGTCTCACTTCCATTGTTCATTCTGTAAATGGAATGGAATGGCATATTCTAACTGGGAAACATCCAGAGGGGAACCTCAAAGGGCTCCACATGAGGGTTCCTACACCCACACGTACAGCATGAATTTTGTTGAGCACCAAATATGGTTTAGAGAGATTTTACATACGCCATCCGCGCACAAACGCTTTGCAAGGCCACTTCAAATATCTCTGAACTCTGTGTGCTGAGCCTTTGTCACATAAAATTATTGCGAATCAAGGACCCCTGTGTCCAGTGACTCACCTAACTCTTATTCTACCACACTGTCACATTGTGCATGGGGACTTTAAAGGGAATGAAATATAAACACACAGCAAAGGCTTAGAGTGAGAGAATGGCTTAGTCACTGGCATTTTGAATGGTTTTTACCACATACTCTGGTTCAGTGAGCTCAACAAGTCCCTCCCGCTGCCTGGAATGGTCTGCGTATGGTTGTGCCCTTCAAAAAAAAAGATTTTGTGCACCGAACCACTGACTTGGTAGTGGAGGACTTGATTCTCCCTCTTAAAAAAATATAGCATGTTTGTATACTCTTGGTATTGAGAAGGAGCTCTTGAATTATTAGAAATTGTGCTGAAGGTTGTGCTGCTTTTTGTATAAGCCTGTAGACTAAACTTTGATTGGTTTGGTTGATTTTAGTGTGCTTGTGTTTTAAATCCAGCCATCAGAATCATTGTTCATGTATAAAAACATAATGTGAAATTTTTTTTTCAAGCTAGAAATTATTCCATTGTATTTGAGATTGTCTAAGAATGGGCCATAATGACCATAAATGGGTAAGATGACTATGAGTTGGTCTAAAATACTGTCTGTAACTGTTCAGACTGAGAATTTATTAGGCTAAGCAGCTCTACTTTTGTAATCAGCAATGTCACGTCTCATTCCCTCTGCTGTTGTTACGGTTATGCCGAGTTCACACTGCACAATTTTAGCCCGATTTTTCCCTCGCCGACAGGTTTTGCGAAATCGCCGACAAATGCCCGAAATCAGAGGCAAATCAGTGCTCGTTCACACGAGTGACAATCACGCAATGTGAATTATCAAAGACGCGATCTGAGAGAATCGCCGATGCTTGGCATGCTAAATATCTGGAGCTGTCGGCGATTCACAATCACGCTGTGTGAAATGATTTCTGACTGAAAAACACATCGGCGATGACCTACAGCCAATGAGAGACCAAGATACAGGGCAGCGGGAAGTTCAGGGAGGAGTTATATGAAACGTAGTTTGCGGACCAGTGTTGCCAAATCCGCGATTGCCGCCGGTTGTTTTTTATGTCAGCAGGTTGAAGCGACCCCAATAACGTGATATTTAGGCCCTGGAATGTGAATTGTACCAGGAGAACCCCGCCAAAAAATGTGTATTTTACCCCCCCGAACTTTACTGGGGAACCCCCTCGAAAGCAATTGGGCTATTTTCAGGCTAGTTTTGAGTAGTAATTGGGCGGGTTTTGTAGCGAAAACCTGGCAACCCTGCACCAGACAGAGCTGTCGGGCGATTCTTCCTATTGTGAAGACATGCAATGTGAAACCCCCTGTCGCAGATCCATCGTGCAGTGTGAACTCGGCATAAGATGTGCTAACTGTCATGACTTCAGTTGTTCAACAATAGATATTGCAGGCCGCTGGGTCTCTGTTTTTGTCGTTTTGCACTTGGATGTCTTTCAATTCAACACTAAATCCTGAAAAAAAAATGTATCACGGTGTCCACAAAAATATTATAAATATTAATTTGAAAATGTATAATAATAAGAAATGTTTCTTCAGCAAATCAGCATATTTGAATGATTTCTGAAGTGACACTGAAGAATGTAATGGCTCCTTACAATTCAGCTTTGCCATCACAGCAATAAATTACAAATATATTATATAAAATTATAGTTAAGTTTAAGTTATAAAAATTGTACTGTTTTTACTGTATCTTTGATGCAGAATATACGGTGGCCGAGAGAGCTCAACGCGCTGCAACTTAAGAAAACACATGCAAATTGAGTTAAGTTAGCCATCTTATATAATAACGTTTCACAGTTAATCGTGTAATCCGTCAGATTATTTAGGCTAATAATATCCAAAAGACAAAGGAATCATGCAATCAGGGTAAGCCTTGCTGAGACTTCTTTCAAAAGCATTAAAAATCTTACCACCCCTAAATGGCAGTGTAGATTAAACATCAAATTGTGACATAGATATTGTTATGATTTTGTCATATCATAGAGTATTTTTGTTTTAAATGAGAACAGAAGGTACATTGACAACGTCAAACTCCCATTATTAAGTATTGCATAGCCTACTTTGCACTATTACTTAATACTGTTAAATTGCTGAAATAATAAAATTTAATAATAAAAAATATTCCTACAATATGTTGCTATTATAGTACCTTTATGTTTAATTTTACTTTTGATTTGTACTAAAGATTGCCTATTGACTTGTTCTTGTTTCTTTTTAGCATACAACAAGAAACACTGAAATAACCATGATGTAATTTGATAGAGTACTAAGTTAATTAAAGAACAGATTTGAAAAAATGATGTTCACAGTAATGTCCAATATGTCTCATGTAGTCCCAACACAAATGGATTAAGTAAACTTCCATTTTACAAATTTAAATTGATTGCACCCAATGACATTAAGCTGTGATGAAATGTTCAAGAATTGTGTTACATTAGCTCACTTTAATTAACCAAATTGCACAAGCAGAAAAAAACCATTTTTGAGTGCATGTTGCCTCTGATCACCAACTCTCATTGAAAAATAAAATCACTTCTGCTCGCTTTATAACAAATCACCATCAGTGCGAATGTACCTAGAAAAATTACGTTGCTGGAAATTTTCAGACAGTCTTTGCATAAATGTGACTCTCAGATGCACTTTGCATATTTTTAAACACCCACTGTTTATCCATTAAACCTGCATTAAGTGTTTGTGACCCATAAAGCGTGAATGCAGACATTGTCTCTTTCCAGTCCCACTGTATATGCTCCAATCCTCTACAGAGATCCTTGACCCAGAAAGGAGGAGGCAGAGAGAGAACAACAGCTAGACAGAAAGAGAAATCTCTCTTCCTCTTGGTCCTAGGAGGCTTTATTCTCCTTCCTGGTACTGTTCTTCTGCCTCCAGGGTTTCATGGCACAAAATCATAGCAGCGCAGCTTCATCCTTTTTTGTGTGTGCTGTGCTGAAGGCGCTTGTACACACGAACATGCGCTCACGCAGGGGACTGCAGACTGTTAGAAAGAACTGAGTTGATCTTTTTGTGTGTGCATCTGTTGCACGAGCAGCTCTTGAGATCGGTTAAACGATGTCCCGTGCTGTTTTACAACCTTTTGTTTTAATAAGATTTCAAACCGAAGCTATTACAAGCCTTTGACCTTGTTGCCGGCCTCTTCTAATTGCCTGCTTCCAGAGAGAGGTCTCTGAGGTAAAGCCTCCCGAAGTTATGACATGATCCAACCCTCTTAAAATCAACAAACAACCATTTACTCTTTGCCCCTGAAACAGCCTGCTACCCAATTAGCACATATACTGGGCTGCATCAGTGAGTGCTTTAGTGTCCACCTGGTGAGAACATCTTCTGTTCTCTTCCTGCTTACACCTGAACTTCCTGTGGTCCAATTAGAGTGGCTGTAAGTATGTGAAGGCTGCAGCTAAAGGAGCAGCCTCTAGCAGTGAGCCTCTCTCAAGACTTAACTTCCCAGCTCTGCTTGAGCTTTCTGGCACTGCTTGAGTGCAGATAGAGCGAGCTGACTGCACACTGATTGAGACAGAGCAGCTGCTAGCTCAGACCGCAGGGATTCTGTTTTTCTTAAAGGTGAAATGTGTCATTACTATCTCCCTAAAGGAACCCAAAAAGAATTGCAAAAAAATTAAAAATAAATTAGTTTCCAATCAGTTCTTCTACTTCTCCTTCTGTTTGTGGTTTGGACAAGCAGCTAGTCCTGGCCTATAAATATTTTTATATTTGTTTTGAATTTTCTTATTTCTTATTTTATAGATTTGAATTTAAAAATATTAAATACAATGAATATAATTTATTATTAATAATATTTATTTTAATAGAGCTGGGCAGCCTCATGGGTGCTGACTTTAAGATCACATGACCAGCCAAATACAGTACTACTACTTTTTTCTGCTGATAACACTTTCGCTCATATAGTAAACTAATAATTGCTTGCTGCAAATAGAGAATTTGTATGCATTTCTAATGGAATTGGTAACTGAAAACTACTGCTTTTGCTGCATCAACACTACTATACAGTTTGTGTCAGGATGAGTTCAAGTCAATTGCTATACCAGCTAGTGCAACAAGTACAGAGTGTGCCTTTAAAACTAAGATAGGAGCAAATAAAATAAAGAATTTTAAGAGTAGAAAAGTGTCCTATTTCAGTTGTAACATACTCTTGACTATTGGTGTAGAACTGAATCGACTTAAGTGGATGTTAGCATGGATGCTAATATGACACTATCAATTAATTAATTCTTTTTTTTTTTTTTTTTTTGAGTGAATGAGGGCAGGGAATTATGGGAGGAATGCAACCCAGGCTCATTGAAAGTGAACTGAAGTCATCAAAGTTTTACTGCCTCTGGTGTTCATTTAAACTGGAAACTGCAGTGATTCATACCTATAGGTGCGTTTTTTGAGTTTTGATGAAACATAGATAGAGGCTCATATTTCCAATAAGCCTGGGTAAGAGGAATGAGATGTTGCATCTGTGTGGCCTGCATGAATATGGAGCATGTGTGCTTAAAGGGATATTTCACCCAAAAATTAACATTCTGTCTTTTACTCACCCTCATGTCTTTCTGAACCAGTTTGACTTTCTTTCATTTGCTGAACAGAAAAAAAGCCATTTTGAAGGCCGTTTCAGCTGTTTCCTGTTTTTTCCATACAGTGAAGGTCAATGATGTTTAAAAAAAAAAACATTGGACCACACTGACTTTCATTGTATGGACAAAAAATACGTTTCTTGGAATATCTTCTTTTATGTTCCACAGAAGAAAGTCGGTCATACAGGTTTGGAAAGACATGGTGGTGACTAAATAATAATAGAATTAATGAAATTCTATTATTATTTAGTCACTACCATGTTGTTCCATGGACAATCTCTTTAAATGCTAGGCTACAGCTCCGTCAATCCAGCTGTTGTATCTGACCCATATAGGGTTGGGTATCGTTTGGGTTTTTTTCGATACCGGTGCCAAATCGATACTTTAAAACGGTTCCGGTGCCTAAACGATGCCTGAACCGATACTTATTCAAAAATAAATAAATAAAAAATCCCCCAAAAAATGATAGATTGGCCATTAGAATAGAAATAGAATAGAGAGTGCAAATGTTAGAGGGTCAGTTTTTTTATTAAAAAAAACAAGCAGATAAAATTAGAAGTAGCATTAGAATAGAGAGTGCTAGAGTTAGAGGGTCAAATGAAGATGAAAGAGATGTGTTTTCAGCCGTTTCTTGAAAATATTAAGGACTCAGCTGAGTGGACACGAAAATCGCGGGAGCGAAGCACATTTTGCAGGAGCAGGTGGCAATGGTCAGAGATTCAGCGGGAGTGGGATTATAAAACAGCCGAATCCCGGACATTTTGGGCAATTAAGAAATCTCGGCCGGACGCATTTTTGTAGGTCCAAAAAGAGGACATGTCCGGGGAAAACAGGATGTATGGTCACCCTAATTTATAATCTATTGCTAATCGATGTATTCTTTTTAAAGTAGCATATGGAACATATTTTCTGCGATCGCTCAGGCATGGCACCGAAATGAGGCACCGAAATCTGCGTTCAGATTCGGTTCTAGTACATACCGGTTACATAGGTACCGGTGCCATATTGGTACTGGGTTTCGGTACCCAACCCTACCCATATCTGTTGTCCAAAAGCATATTTGTCCCGAAGTGAAAAATCAAACCCGACTGCTATAAGCCACCAAAGATGCCACTGATCAATAATCCATGTTAAGTTTCCCACTTCTCTTCCACTCAAGTTTTGTGTGAATGCAGAAAGATGACATTTAATATCGCGTCAGTTTTTATCTGGAATAATCCTGTCAGCAGTGTTGCCTCAAAGTGTGAACTGCATGTTTGCAGTGACTTTTTCGATCAGAAGTGGCTGTATATCAATTTGTGACATGCAAATGGACGTATACCATCTTCTCTCATGTCTACGGTGGTCTCAGGGCTGGCACTGCAGATAAGTGGAAGAGTTCCAGCGGGACGGCTAATACAGCAGTCCCCTCCGTCTGCCCTTGAAGTGTTATGCTTGGTCAGCACTCTCTCCCTGACAAAACACACTCTTGGGAGACCAAACACCCACACCTCCCGGCTCTCGCTCCTCTCGTCCTCTGCCACCAGCAAGAAAGACAAAGATGCAACATGACATAAAAACACACACCTTGTTCCGCAGTGACATACAAACGTGCATAGACCTCCCAGGAAATTTACTACTTGCTCTGCCCCGGAAAGAGTCTACCAATACGAGGCGGCCTGCTGTATCACGCCCCAAGAAAAGTACATGTCGCTGTCACAACGCATCTCTGCACGTGGCGGTACTCTAAGAAAGTTCACTATCTCATCTAAGCATGACCGGTGGGGTGCCTGTTCCTTCATCACACCGCACCCTGAGAAACAGACCCCTCTGTGTGCTTGTTCTCTGAGAGGAAATCCATCCTCTTCACTTAACTTCAAGTTCACATCAGCATGCATCTTGTCTGTCTGGCGTTTGAGTCCCCGCTGTGTGATGTATGGCACATGTATGCGATTTACAACAGAGTCTTAAGGATAAAAACCTGCCAGTCATGCAAGGGTCAACAACTGGCCCTTCAGCAGAAGAGCCTGTTCAAGCAGCCCACTGATATAGTAAGAGGAATAGCCTGCAGTCCTTTAATAACAGCTATTTTAATCTGTCCCCTGGGCCACCTGCCACTAGCACTAGCCCTGCCTACCGAACTCTCCAGCCACACTAATGTATTAGATCAGGAGATTTTTTTTTTTCATACAGCTGCCTGTTCTTAAATCATTACTTGTTTATGGAGCTGGCAGGTTTCGTTGACATAGGCTGGTTTTGGATGTTGGCTGGTCTGATATGAGACGGAAGTTTTTTACCTTTAGGGTGCTGAGTAGGGTTGCAGTTGCACCAAATGTCTGTAAGGTCTTTGGGACATGAAGTTCACATGTAGTGAATACTTGTTAGTTTGTAGCAAAGTCTGTACATAAAGTTGCACAATTTTGTCCTAAGGCAAAAGTTAGCCCAGGTTGTAAGCTTTCTGTAAAGAATTGTGTAGTCACATATGATGTGTTCGTTTATCGATCCAATAAGAAGCGTTACAGTAAAAAGAGTAATGCTGTGAAATATTATTACAATTTAAATTAGTTTTCTATTTTAATATGTTTAAATTGTAAATTATTTCTGTGATGCAAAGCTGAGTTTTCAGAAGCCATTACTCCAGTCTTCAGTGTCACATGATCCTTCAGAAATCATTCTAATATTTGGTGCTCAAGAAACATTTCTTATTATTATCAATGTTAAATACAGTTGTGATGTTTAATATCTTTGTGAAAACAATGAAAAGTTCAAAAGAACAGCATTTATTTGAAGTAGTCATTTTTAGTAGTCACCTTTGTTCAATTTAATGCACCTTGCTGAATAACACAACATTTTTAATAGTAGTTTCTAAATATATATTTAAAATGCAACTAAATCTAAAAAATGAGATATTTATATATATATGAAGAGTTTATTTGCAATTTTTATTGTGTTAGTTAGCTGTATTTTTTTGTTATTTTTTAACCTAATCAAAATAACCCATTCTAAAACCTAGCACGCATAAATAGTGCCTGAGTGTGACACACTATTAATTTTATTCTGATGTTCTGCTATCAAGTCAGATGTTGACATATTAAAATCATGTAAATTAGTACGATGTCAACAACATTGTAAGGTAAAAAATTAGGTCTTTGATATAACCAAATATTTAGTAGTGCATTAATTGTAACTTGAAAGCATATAGTTCTAGTGCAAATTGGTACTAAGTTATAACTTGTGCACAGCTGGTACAACCGGCCCCTAATCTATTTTAGCTCTCTTGTCCAGGGTTTCAGCAATAAGTCATGGTTTCTAACACTGTGTCCTAACCAGGTTTCCAGCGGCAGGCGATTTGTCTGTGCACGCCGAACATGAAACTTCTATGCGATGTGACACAATCACAACCGATCACTTTCTGTATTTTTTGGTGTGTTTAGATTATTCATAAGCCTTGTGTGAGCATAAATGTTCTTGTGCAGGTGTGTGATTGTGTGCGTTTGTGTGGTTATGATGAATGGAGCTCAGGTTCAGGAGAGGTGCAAGGCTGCAGGGCCCTGAGCTCAGATATATGGAAGCAGCAGGAATCAATCAGGAATATCAATTTCCAGAGAGCTGTAGCAAAGCCTTGAGTGTGTTGAAAAGAAAAGATGTCCTCCTCCCAGATTACATCCTGAGAGGGGCTGGAAAACAGGCACAGGACTAGTCATCCTTTTTTATTCATTTGACAGTAGAATAGGTTAAAATGGTTTGTTTCTTTACACTTGATGCAAATTCTTGCTTTCTTTTTTTTCTGCCTCATATTTTGCTGTTTCTACAGTCAGATGAATATGCTTGTGTGTTTAAGAAAGTATTTCTATAAAAGAGACTTTCACAAATATGCTCGTCAGCCTCAGGTACTTTAATTATAACTTTTTATTTGCACAATGGCAAGAAATGAACATAATAGAAATAAAAATACTTAATTTCATTAAAGTTAATTTTTTTCCCGTAATTTTATCAAACAAGATGGAATGTTTTAGAGTGAAATATACCAACTAATGCACAAAATTCCTCAACTCTACTTAAACATACTAATGTTTGTGCTGATGTTTTCCCACCAAAACTGTGTTCCATTTAGGATGATATCATTCATGAATTGTTAAACGACTTACAAAAGACTAACGGGGAGGAAAGTAAAATTGAGGACAGGGGGAAAAAATTGGTAACAAATTAAAACTAAATATTCCCAAAAATACTTTTTGAAACATTTTGATTAGATAAAGGGGAAAAAATATATAAACACCTGGAAGATTTTCTAATAAATTTGCAGGGGTTTCATGTTATAAGGTGACATGCCAAAAATGGTATATCTGCATAAAACAAAGCTGTAAAACTATTTAAAATTCACCCCATTTGTTCACTTAAAGGTGATATTGTGATAAAAGAATACTAATCTAGTGTCCATTTATAAAAGGATGAGTTTAATATTTTATCCAATATATTAAGCCATATACAATGGGGACATGAAAATTTACGATATAGTTGGAATGTCCCTCACCTCTTTTCAATCTCTATTGTCTTTTTTTATTCCTCACTCTGTCTTTCAAGGTGATTCATCAGGGACATGCGGTGACCCAGGCACACCATCCCACGGCAGCAGAGAAGAGAGTGACTTTCGGATACGCAGTAAAGTGCACTTCAGCTGCTCGGTGGGATACGAGCTTTTTGGCTCTGCAGAGAGGATGTGCTTCCCCAATGGCACATGGTCCGGTACTCAGCCCTCCTGCAAACGTAAGCACCTGCAGCAGCTGGCATGATACAGCATCTCGAAAACTGCCCATCTCCCATATTCTCTTTTACTTGGCTAGATGAATGCAGAAGTAGGACATCTCACCCCTAAGCTACTTTGTCAGTAGTTTGTTTTAATAAGTCAATGGCTGATCTAATGCTTTGTGCACACAAAAATAAGATTGTGTTATCAAAGCCGAAATTTAGAACTGACTGTCATTTTGCATGTAATGAAATCAGTTTTTGATTTGGCATGTTAGCATGCCCATGTTAACCCCTGCAGGTAGGTGCCATAGCTACACCATCTGGTTCCAAACATCTTTTTGCCCATATTTTGATCATGCTTTTTTCATTTAATCTTTTTGCATTGGATGGCCATTCAAAAGTAGCCACTGTTTTCAGATGAAATCTGAATTTAGATTTATTTAGATATATTAAATAAAAATAAATAATAATTATATATACACTCTCATCAGAAGTTTTGAGTCAGTATGATTTTTTTATTATTACTTATTTTTATTTTTTTTCGAAATTATACTTTTATTCAACAAGAATGCATTAAATTGATCAAAAATCACAGTGCAGATATTTATGTATATTTATTTCTATTTCATATAAATACTGTTCTTTTGAACTTTCTGTTCCTGAAAAAAATGTATCACGCTTTCCAAATAAATACTGTTTTCTTTTTTTTTTCTTCATAAAATAGTTTTTTTTTAATCTTTTTTTTTTTTTTTTTTAAAGAGACGGAACAAAAAATCACAGAAAAAAGCAGATCACATCTCTCAAGAATTATGGTTGAAAAATGGTTGCTATAGTAAAGATTTAGGCATAAAAATACCAAAAGACTGAGAGCAACTAAGAGTTGGTTTAGAAGTAGGGAATGGAAAACTGACCATTTTTCCTCTTCTCATTATTGTTGGTCTAAGAGTGGAACTTCTTTATACCTTTTAACAAGCATTGCCTTATTTCTTTAGTAGCACTACTAAGTGCTGAGCAGAAGACCTTCCTGTTCATTTTAATAATGATATTGCATCCAACCCCCTGGAAGCAAGTGTTGTCTTTATTATACCATAAAATAGTCCCAAAAGTCATTTATCAGTGACAAACAATAAAATCAACTACCCGCTAAATAATATATCACAGTCCACATTGTTACCTGATGTTTTATTTGGGCCTGCTTTCCTGTATGCCATTACAGTTGTACAGTTGTCCCACACCACGTAATAATCCCACATTTTCCCCGAGGCTGTAAGGTCTACAGCACAAATGAAAGATGACTAGCCACTTCCAGACACAAGCAGGCCATGTTTTCTGCGGAAACATGATGCACCATCTTGTTTCCTTGCTCCAAGACCTGACTAATGGTGTTTCTCCCAGTGCTCCCACCTCCCACTGAACATATAGTTGACATGACCCAAGCCATTGTGCGGGAATCATTTTTTGAGAGATGGCAATTGGCACAGGGATACAGGAACAGTGACTAATTGAGGGGGAAGGCGTCACGCTACAATCCGTCCCCCATGCTGCAAAATGACAAGCCCTGTGGGAATCACAATGGTCAGCATGTCATCGCAAGACAAAGAGAGTGCTCGAGTTTCCCGTCATGGAGGTGTACCGCAAGCGCTGTCTTTTTAACAGCTGCACAGAGAGATGATTCCATCCTGAAAGGAAGCCTGAGTTCTTCCATTGCAGTCAACCAAAAAAGCACTTTGGCTTGGCGGATTAATAGGTTTTCAGCCAGTTAATTCACTCAACCAGCATCTCTGTGGAAATTAAGAGCTTTCTTTTTTTGTCCTTTCATTTCCTCTGTCTTGGTGCCATTCTCCGGGTATGATCTACAGGCCTGTCATACCATATCTTCAAACTTCATCCCCACTCTTTTAAGCCTTACAGATGCTAATACCTCATTCTGTTATAGCCACTGTCCCATATCATAGTCATTACATGGTAAAAGATGTCTCTCTAATGATCTCTCTTCCTTTAGACCTTCACTGTTTTCCTAAAAAATACTGTTTTACAGATAATGGACTACCTCTCAAAATTTGTAATCAGATTCATAGACTAAGTACTTCATGGCAGAGTATTTGCATTACTAATTTAAAAGCACATAGTCTCATGTAGCCAGACCTTTGACTGACAGCATATGTTCTTGTCCACACTGCCACTTATTCTTGCCAAGAACCACCTACTTAGACAGTTTTGTGAGCGATATGCATTGGATGGTCAGCGAACAGACTGTGTGTGTGCCATCTGAGACTAAGGAACATTAAAAAGATACAAGGCTGGACTAGACACTAGGGGTATATGTGATCATTTTAAGTTGCAAAAGTCGTTTATGCCGAACCATGATTTGTGAAAGTACTTAACATTTTGTTAGTGTTGTAATTGATGTACACTACTGTTCAAATGTTTGAGGTCGGTCAAAGTTGCTCACCAAGGCTGCGTTTATTTAATCAATACAGTAAAAACAGCAATAATTCAATTCAATTCAATTCAAGTTTATTTGTATAGCGCTTTTCACGATGCAAATCGTTGCAAAGCAGCTTTACAGAAAATTGAAGTTTCTACATTATATTTAGTAATAGCTTATCAGTGGTGAGCTTATCTCAAGTTGATGTCCATATGGCAGAAATGTACGGTAAAAATCAAGCAGTTAGTTAATGTCATGTAATCAAACAGACAGTGAACACTATTAACAGCAATGATCGGTAACACTTTATAATAACTGCACTCTATGAATCATAAGGTAAGCATTAGTAAATAGTCAGTTCATCCTTTATAAAGCCTTGTCCCAACATTAATAGTCATTAGTAAGCAATGTATAAATACAGCTATAAATGCCTTGCTCTTGATTTATAAGCACATCTATTACAAAGGAGATTAAAGGCTTAGTTATCTTCCTAACAAACAAAAAAATAAATAAAAATAAAAAAATAAACAAACACAACACAGAGGGATACAGAACTCCGAAATATTTATTTCAAGATGCAATAAAATGAAACCGTACACCTGTACACTTGAATATTTTTTTTTCTATGAAATTGCAGAGGTTTATTTTTCATTTTGTATCAAGTGTACAGCTGTACAGTTTCATTTTTTGCATCTTGAAAAAATATTTCTGTGTTCTGTATCCCTCTGTGTTGT
>NW_015632722.1:262126-275745 GCF_001515625.1 Sinocyclocheilus rhinocerous
ACCTGACTTAATCATGAATTACAGCAGGAATATGTGTCAATAAAGCAGTTATTAACACACTAAGCAACTATTATCATGTGTCTAAATAATAAGATTTATATATGTACATTTAAATAGTTTATTAATCATTTACTTACACTTTCTGAATGATCTTATGAACCCCTGACAACTAAATAACTGGTTTGTAAATAACGTAATAATTTAGAACTGATAAATTGATCATTAATAAAGTATGAAAATACAATTATTAAACATTATAGATATGCTCAAGAACAAAACATTTATAGCTGTATTTATAAACTGCTTAATAATGCCTATTAATGTTGGAACAATGCTTTATAAAGGAATTGAATTGACTATTTACTAATGCTTAACTAATGACTCATAGTGTGCAGTTATTATAAAGTGTTACCCAATGATTATATGTTGCGATCAAACTTATAGCAAAATTTGGTAGATTTGTATGTTGTCTGAGGGTTGGCATCATCTCTTAGGTGTTCGGTCATCTCAGGTCTTTGTAAGGGCTAGATCCAGACTGAAGCTTGTGTAATTCCTAGTTAGGCAGAAACAGAGAAGGAAATAGAGAAAAAATAGCATAGCTGCTGTTCCCAAGCAAAATAATGTTAATGTGCATTTGATCAGATGTAACTGAAGTACAGGGTTATGAAATACATTATGTGAATGCTTGGCTAAAGAGATGTGTCTTTTATCTAGATTTAAACAGAAAGAGTGGGTCTGAACCCTGAACATTATATTGTGAAATATTATTATAATTTAAAATAACAGTTTTTTTATTAATATATTTTAAATCGAATTTATTCCTGTGATGACAAAGCTGAATTTTAAGCATTTGTTACTCCAGTCTTGATTGTCACACGATCCTTCAGAAATTATTTTAATATGCTCAAGTAACATTTCTTATTATGTTGAAAATAGTTGTGCTACTTAATATGTTATGTGGAAACCATAATGCATTTTTTTTTTCAGAATTATACAATGAATAGAAAGTTCAAAAGAACAGAATTTATTTGAAATAGAAATCTTTAAAACATTATAAAAGTTTTTTTTAAACTAGAGTACTTTTGCGTAAATCTCCTTATTCTGTCAGATAATGTCTAAAATTTTGATAATGTCTATGATTTCTGTTTGGATTCTTTAGAGATAATTTTCTTAAAGGGGTCCTGTTATGCTTTTTCACTTTTTCAACTTTAGTTAGTCTGTAATGTTGCTGTTTGAGCATAAAAAAAGATCTGCAAAGTTACAAAGTTCAAAGTCCACTTCAAAAGGAGATATTTTATTTAACAGAAATCACATTTCAAAAACTACAACGAACGACTCGTTTGGACTACAACGCATATTTTCCGGGATTTGTGATATCGACGAATGGGACGAGACCTGGTTGAGCTGCACTAGAGAAGGCAACGAGTGTTATCACTATGTCGGAGACACACTAGCTTTCCCAAGGCAGACGAACTTATAGTGGTTACAATCATCTGGGTTTAAATCGCGCTCTAAATGATCATGCCAGACTGGGGAGGGAGGTGTTGTAATAATGTAAAATATGTGAAAAATAATGTGTTTTTCGAACAGCCTAGTATGAGAGCCTGTTCTAGTACACCCCAAAACAAAATCAAAACTTTGTAAAAGAGCATAATAGGACTCCTTTAAAAACAATGTTTTATGACAGCCATCATTTTAAGTGAATATATCTCATAAAAACATAATAATAATATAATCAGATATCATCAAATCCGAGACTTTCCTTTTTCCTTTAGTACATAAAAATATTTGTGTTTCTGGGTCAGAATGACTCAAAATGATGAAGCATGTCACAATATAGTACACAAAGGAAAATAGGGAAATGAGATACATGTGTGAACAACTGGAACAAGTTGAGACCAGAGACAACAAGAAACCTTGAGATAAAAAAATAAAAGCAGACAAAAGAAACACTGACGCCCCCGAGTTATCTCCTGTGGTCCCTAATGATATTACTAAAAAATGTGACATGTTATTTCACTCAAGAATTTTAGTTGTGTACTCTCAGGCAATAACTTTTCATAAATTTTTGTTTTTATAATACTACAGCTGTGCAGTGTGGTAACCCTGGGTCTCCCAGTAACGGACGGGTATATCGACTGGACGGCACCACCTTCTCACATTCGGTCATCTATTCCTGTATGGATGGCTACCTGCTAAGCGGCTCCACCACACGCCAATGCCAAGCTAACGGCACTTGGTCTGGCACTGCACCCAACTGCACCTGTAAGTGTGAAACAAGATACAGCAGGGTATTTGTTGAGCTTTAAATAGAAATAAAGGGTTGTTTGTTTTTGAATAAACCAAAATGGCCTCAGCAGTGCTTCATTACAGGTTGTAATGAGGTGATATGACAGATGTGCTTGTGGGAGTCATTTGTGTAAAGCTGTACTAAAAATGTATCGTCGTGGTAAAAGACCTTGACTGATAGAGAGAAGTCCTCTTGCTGAGGGTTCAGGGGACCAACTTTATGAACGTTTAATTTGTGAGAGTAACTGGTGTTCCTTTAAAGAATGCTATACAGAAGGTTAGAAAGGTTTCAGTGCATTTCGTGGAAGAATTGGGTCAGAATGAGTGGGATTGTAGGATTCGGTTTCTCCGTGGTAGCTCCAAGATGTTCTTTTGTCAAAAGGGAGGAAGATGTAAAGGTCAGAATTGTTCCTCTTCTGGCTCTGTTAGATACATAAATCAATTATGTTATGCCCTGCCATGAACATTATGGTATCTGTATATTTTACATCTTATAACTGTACAAACTACCAAATTCTGCTTTTTTTTACTTTAACAACCACCATAATAAAACAGATGGTACAGTAGAAAACCACATAATGACTCGGTGATCTTCATAAAGGGCCTGTCCATAACGATTTATGGTTTTTAACTGTGTATGGTAGGGTAACTTGCAGTTAACCAATTAACATGTTTTATTGTAGCAATGTGCTGTTTTTTGTTTTTTTTACTGACTTATTTTACAGTCTGGTCTATGAACCTATTATGATTGATAGGACATAATATTCCAAAGAAAAATGTTTGTCTTAGTAATCTTTTATTTAAAAGCATCAATGTCTCTTAGGTCAAATGAACTATTTGATGATGTTAACCAGTAACCAAATAGCTATTTGTTCCAGCATTGTTTTTTGCTCATGGTTAGCATACGGATCACGCTTTGTATCATTTGAATCTATTTCAGTTCAATTTTTGAGTGATGGAACGCTCGCATATCTAGTTAATTAAAAACTCTCGCAGTAGTAGTTGTTTGAGAAATGATGAAGAGTCACAGCACAATAAAACAGCTTAACCTGCGTAATGTGTCTAGGTAAGTTGGCATTCTCATCCATAATCACATCCCTTAATGCTCTCAAACGTTCACCCTTAAACGTGGGCGTATTCCCTGCATACCATTGACTGGAATTATATGGGCGGTGCACCAAACCAGCTCTGATTGATGCAGCGCTACATGTGTTTATTGAATGGAGCAAAAGCGGTGATACATGGCTTTGTCCAAGGGAGGAGTCACATTAGCATTTAGCGTTAGCCATTTCTCACCATCAGCTGACATGTTTATGTGCAAGGCTGCTGATGGATTTTACAAAACATAATTTTCCGTCCTTTTCCAAAAGACACAAAACGTATGGCAACTCAAGGGTGATAAATAAGTAATGTTCGAACATAAATCAATAGAGGAAATTAAGATGTTGCGTCTGGGAAATAATTAAATAAATGCACTGATCCGACAGGGTTTTGTCAGCCACAGCAAAGTGCAAAACTACTAATTTGTTTCATCTGAATTCCAGTGGCGCCGCATTCTTTCTCACATCATTCCAATCCGACCTCCTCTTATTTATCCATTGGAAAGAATGATAATTGTAAAAGATCTGTGGAATTGATTTGAAGTTGCACCTCGGGGACACCGGTGGGATGGGAGCCGTGCTTGCGTGCTACTATTGATTTCTTTACATAATAATAAGATCTATCATTTGAAATAAAAAGACAGGGGTTCTAAAGATTGTTGTAGCGTAAATGAGTTGTCAAAGATGATTTGTGAAACGTGGCTCCCCGAGGTTTGTTTCGATAGCTTCAATCACATTGCCACAAAAAGCTATGATTGCCATCTGAAGAGTTGTATTTGTATTAGATACTGAATAAAGATCTACACTGCTGTTGTTTGGCAGATTGTAAATTGGCCAGACTTTTATCTCAAATAGGAGCCGTGCTTACGTGCTACTATTGATTTCTTTACATAATAACAAGATCTATCATTTGAAATAAAAAGCCAGGGGTTCTAAAGATTGTTGTAGCGTAAATGAGTTGTTAAAGATGATTTGTGAAACGTGGCTCCCCGAGGTTTGTTTCGATAGCTTCAATCACATTGCCACAAAAAGCTATGATTGCCATCTGAAGAGTTGTATTTGTATTAGATACTGAATAAAGATCTACACTGCTGTTGTTTGGCAGATTGTAAATTGGCCAGACTTTTATCTCAAATAGAGACTATTAGCACATCGTACTCAACACAGTAGTTAATTTTGGCCTATAAGCATCATAACTGTGATCTTTACTTTTCAGTGATCAACTGCGGAGACCCCGGAGTGCCAGCAAATGGGCTGAGATATGGTGAGGACTTTACCATTGGACAAAACATCACTTTTGTGTGCCAGCCTGGCTACACGATGGAAACCGAGAGTTTCTCCACCATCACATGTACCGGAAACGGTACCTGGAATGCCCCAGTGCCTTTCTGTAAAGGTGAAACTTGATTTAAACATCATTTAACATTAAAATTAACAGTTCTAATAAACTGTGGTAACATTTTACAATAAGGTTCAATTTGTTTACATTAGTTAAAGTATTGAGTTAAAGTCATCCTTAATTTATTAAGTTGAATAAATAAAAAAATTTTAATGGACCATGAACAAAAATGGATTAACATTAAACAATAATATATTTTACCAA
This sequence comes from Sinocyclocheilus rhinocerous, assembly GCF_001515625.1. Classification (NCBI taxonomy): domain Eukaryota; kingdom Metazoa; phylum Chordata; class Actinopteri; order Cypriniformes; family Cyprinidae; genus Sinocyclocheilus; species Sinocyclocheilus rhinocerous. Next base: position 267,119 of record NW_015632722.1, read on the forward strand.
ACTAACATTTACAGTATTTATTAATTTAGGTTAATGTTGCTTCATGCATCAGCTTAAAATCAAACCTTATTGTAAAGTGTTACCTGATTTCCCATTTCTTCCATAGGCTTCATCGTCCCAAGATTAACACATTACTCTAGCATTTTCTCTGACTAGTAAAGCCAAATAGCTTTATTGTTCACAAGGCAAGGCCTAAAAGATTATTCGCTCACTGATATATTTGCACATCTGGCCCCGACTGCCCCGAGCGTTAGATGCACAGATGCTTTACCCAGAGTGAGTTGAGGTCTTCCAGCTTTGTGTCTTCGCCATTGTGATGGATGTCTTGTTTGAAATGTAGAGCTAACAAGGGGAGGAATGTTTATCCACCCTTGTAGGTCATCTTTTCTTGTGAAATTGCGCTACAATGAATGGTAAACATTCATGTTTTATCAACCAATCATGCTGTTGGACAAATGACGGGAACACATTTGTAGACTGAGCGTTCACCCCTTAAGGGCTGTGTTGTCCCCATTATTATAATCAGCTTTGACCTATGAGCCCTTGCATTTCTCGTAATTAATTTCACAAATGACTCCTGTCAACTTCCTACTGCCAGGAGATGAACTGGTACAGAATATATAAAGTGATATGAAATTGAATTCCAGGATTGGACGATGCATTTGTGATCCTCACCAGTGCCCTGGCATCGAATGCCATTTTGCTAAGCTCATTTAGATAGACAGATGTCTCATTTATTCCTGAAGGCAGTGGCCTCCTCCTGTCTCTTAAAGGACATGTTGTGCATACATATCTGAGGAGCCTTGAACTTCATATCCTCGGTCTAAACTTATATTCTGTCTCACAGAGCCATTAATATGCATGCTAAAGTGAGTTGACTCAAAAAAGAACCACTCCCACCTCTGTCAAACGCTTCAGGTGTGGGGAGGATCCTGACATTGAGTGTGTGCATGTCCCTTCTGTCTCTTTCCTGCAGTTTTAGATGGTATATGTGAAATATTTATTAGCTTAGGAACTCCAATCTGGTCCAGGCCTCTTTAATGGATGCCAACACTGATTCTGATTCATAATACAACAGTGGGCTTTGTTAGAAGTTTATCGGTTCTATCAACATGAGTTGAGCGAAGACAACACTATCAGCTCATAAAGAAACAGTCGAAGCATAGTTTTTGCAGGCAGTAATCACCGTCTGGCTAGAACTTTACTATGGTGTGTGTGTGTGTGTGTGTGTGAGCGTTGTATTGGGATGTTGCACCATAAGTGGGGGCATGTGTCATCATGAGTGGCCGTTTGAGCAAGGCATTGGCAGTAGTGTTAGCAGAAGCAATTAATCTCTCTACCTAACTGAACCTGCTAGTACCGTTATAGTTACTGCTACACTTTTTTACACATATTGTTGTCTTATATTTGTATATTCATAAATCTGTTAACTACGGAAGTTCTAAGGCCATGCATTATTATTTTTTTCCTTCTTGTTTTCTCGTTATAACGACTTAATTTTCTCGTGATCTCGACATAACGAGTTCTTTTCTCGTTGTCGAGATCACGAGAAAATTAAGTCGTTATAACGAGAAAACAAGAAGGAAAAAATATATATAGCATGAGCGCTTAGAACTTCTGTAGTTAACAGCTTACGTATTAACTAAGATTATTCATAATAAATTTATGTCTATGTCATTAAAGTAGTAACATCATTTGGACTATTTCATTTATTTTAAGGGTGTTTACTCATTTTTACTGGAAATCAAGACAAATGTACTTATTTAAAGTAGAATTTTTATGTTGGTTACGTTGTAATTGTATTAAACATGCCATTCTTAAGTATAAGCTTAACTCTCCTCTGTTTCACTTCTTCCTTTAGCCGTTACCTGCGCAGCTCCTCCGCCAATCTCAAACGGCCTCCTGGAGGGACGTGACTTTGAGTGGGGCACCAGCGTGAGTTACAGCTGCTCCCCAGGATATGAGCTCTCTTTCCCTGCCATTCTCACCTGTGTGGGCAATGGTACATGGAGTGGTGAGGTGCCCCAGTGCTTGCGTGAGTACTGTACTACTCTATTAATATTAATCAAACTGACTGCTTCATCCCTGTGGGTGTTTGCAACCCTATGCATGCCAACATTTCCCAAAAAAGCAGCAGAAAGTTCACACCTTGCCTTATGTCTGCAACTTATCTATGTGCTGTTGACGAGGAAGTCATGTTCAGACATTGATTGATTGATTGATTGATTGATTGGGTCATCAATGAATGAGAACATATAGGTCAAAATTTCTTTTTCAATTAGATCTGCTGGATTATGCAGCAATATTTGTTTAGGACACCAGACAAGGTGGGCTCAGCATGGTGGGATGTCAGTCTGTTTCAGCACATTGCTGTATGATGACTAAGATGAAGAACCTCCAGGCATGGTATGAGAATTTAAAGTTTAAAAAGCCTAGTTATCACAAAGGTACCCTTGTTTTAGCCCTCACATGGAACAAAAGCAGCCAATGTTAAAAAAAAATATTTTGCTCGAGATAGAAAGCATACCTCTGAATTTGTCAGGGTACTGATTTTTTTCCTTCTCTTTCTTTTCCACTTTTATTTTATATCCTGACAGCATATCTATAATTCATCAAGAAAAGTCAAGTTTGTAGTGCTAGATCTCAGGCACAGTAGTCTGACCAGCATATTTATGATGGATCAGACAGCTGATGACGTCAACCATGTGATTGATTTTCCCTCCAGAGACCTATTGTTTGCCTGACAGTGGTAGGGCCATGGATAACATTTACCACAGGGCTTGGGACTTCCCCCAGTATTATGTGGCTATGTTCAGAATAGCATAATAGCAGACTATTCTTACTATACCTGCAGTATATAATATGTACGCTACCATTTAAAAGTTTGGGGTCAGTATGATTTTTTTAAGAAGAGAAAATTTGTATTCAGCAAGGACGCATGAAATTGATTAGAAATTGACATTGAAGACATATATGATGTTAAAAAAGATTTAATAAATGCTGTTGAAAAAAAGCATTGATATTAAAAAAGGTTTCATGAGCACCAAATCAGCATATTAGAAAGATTTTTGAAGGATCATGGGACACTGAAGACTGGAGTAATGGCTTCTGAAAATTCCGCTTTGCCATCACAGGAATAAATGTTATGTATGTTATTTAATCTATTTTAATCTATTTTAAAATGTAATTTATTCCTGTGATGGCAAAGCTGTCATTACTCCAGTCTTCAGTGTCACATGATTATTCTAATTGTTATTTTAATGTTATTTTAAATTGTGATAATATTTCCCAATATTATTTTTATTTATTTTTACTGTATTTTTCATTGTGCGACCTTGGTCAGAATAAGAGACTCTATGCACATGCATGACCTAATACTTTACTGTATTTTTCATTGTGCGGCCTTGGTCAGAATAAGAGACTCTATGCACATGCATGACCTAATACATTTGCCAAAATGTGCAGTATACATACATCAGAGCACACAGCATGATGCAATATCCCACAATGAAGTCTGCTTGTTTCGACCTTCCATTTCGAGTTTGATGAATGAACCAATGGTAGGCAATATACAATGTATATTGCAGATTGTAAATCATTACATTTTAAACAACTTTTGAATATTCCTCACATTTCTGTGTTCACAATTTCAATATTTTATACACTTTTTCTCTCTTTCTGAGAAGTGGTAAATATTAAGGACAACATAATAAAGCATGCACTTTGTTTTATAAAGACAAAGCGTTTAGCATCATTCATGCCTAACCGTTTGAGAATGATTTTGCTGAAAGTGTTTCTTTATGATCTCTGTGATTATAGCTAAGTTCTGTGGAGATCCTGGAATCCCTGCTTTTGGCTCGAGGGAAGGCCGCAGTTTCATCTACCAGTCCGAGGTGTCATTTAGCTGCATGGCTTCCTACATCCCAGTAGGCAGTACTACACGCATTTGCCAGGCTGATGGCACCTGGAGTGGATCCCAGCCTCGCTGTATAGGTAAATCAATTATACTGGCACAGTTTGCATGTTTAAGCCATATGTTAAATTCCCAGTCAAACAGACTATCATAATAATTGTTGTATGTTTGTATATCAAAACCTAATAATGCTAAAAACCAAATAATCAGCCAGCTGAAGCTGACCACTGCGTCCAACTCCTAAGCAAGAAGCAATTATGGTCACTTAAAGGGATAGTTCACCCAAAAATTAAAATTAGCCCATGATTTACTCACCCTCAAGCCATACTAGGTGTATATGACTTTCTTCTTTCAGACGAATACAAGCAGAGTTATTTAAAAAAAAAAATGTCCTGGCTCTTCAGAGCTTTATAATGGCAGTGGGCGGTTGTTTCTGTTCAACAGTCCAAAAGAAGTCCAATAAAGCGCATCCATCCATAATAAAAAGTGCCTCACACAGCTCCGGGGGGTTAATAAAGGCCTCCTGTAGCGAATCGATGCATTTTTGTAAGAAACATATCCATATTTAAAATTGTATAGACAGTAATCTCTAGCTTCCACTAACTGTTCCTGTAGCGAATCAATCCGTTTTTGTAAGAAACATATCCGTTTTTAAAACGTTATAACCACTTTTCTGTAGCTTGCTCTAACTGTTGTATGCGGAAGCCCATCCTCCCGGAACGGCTTCCACATACAACAGTTAGAGCAAGCTACAGAAAAGTGGTTATAATGTTTTAAAAATGAATATGTTTCTTACAAAAATGCATTGATTCGCTACAGGAAAGCTTTATTCACCCCCCGGGAGCCGTTAGAGGCACCTTTTATTGCCAGTGGATGAGCTTTATTGGACTTCTTTTGGACTGTTGAACAGAAACACCCGCCCACTGCCATTATAAAGCTTGGAAGAGCCAGGACAATTTTTTTATATAACTCCGATTGGATCCGTCTGGAAGAAGAAAGTCATATACACCTAGGATGGTTTGAGGGTGAGTAAATCATGGGCTAATTTTCAGTTTTGGGTGAACTATCACTTTAAGTCATTCGACTCTTTATGGTTTCATGGTTCAGTTCAGTGGAAGCTAGGTGGTCAGAATTTCAAGTTTTGCCTCAAATATTGCTTTCCAGTAGCCCTGGCTGCTGTGTCTTATGATTACCGCACACAATGATAAGCCCTTTTGGTATTATTTGTCACCCAGTACACAAACAAGCTCAAAAGTATTTAGCAACAACAATTCCAAAGAAATCGATGCCCTCCCACAGCCCTGGCAGCCCAGGCCAGTGCTGCTCCAATCGGGCTTGATGTTGTATTGACACAATTATGGTGGGAAAGAGCAAAGCCACTCCTTTTAGTGACCACAGAACAAGGGAAGTGGGAACAGTTGGCAGACGAGTAGACGAGTATGAAGTGAGCAATGAAATTGTATGAGAAACTTCAACTTGAGAAACTCACTTCTTGATGGCTGGCAGTGGCAGCTGTTGTGAAGTTATTGTCCTCTGCTTCTCGGCTCGGTTCCCATGACCTTCTCAAACACAGGTGCACTGAGGCATGTACCTGGCTGAAGTTCTATAATTCACCAATCAAATGATTCATCGGTTACACTTTACAATTCAGGTTCAATTCGTCAAAAGTAAATGCATTAGGTGTCAGGAACTCACAGTGAACAATTCTTTTACAGCTTTTATTAATCTTGGTTTATGTTCATTTCTACATTGTACAAATACATTTTAGCCTTTCAAGTTGTATAAATTAACATTAATGTAGTCTGAAAAGGCATGAATTAACAATGAACAACAATATGTTCAAATTAACATGAACCTAGATTAATAAATCCTGTAAAGAAATGTTCATTAGTTAATGCATTAGGTATAATGAATTAACAGTGTTAACTAATTGAACCCTTATCACTTTTTTCAACTTGTGTTTGAAAGTGTTTTTTTTATTGCTGCATTTATTGTAGAAAATAAATGTACATACTGATGTCGCCCAAATTTAGATCCGTACTGTTTATATAGATCTTTATACTGTTTGTGTAATATAAATTCTCTTATTTGCAGGATTAAATATTACCATCTGATATTCTGAAGATATTTTCTGTTTCTGACTTTTAGTGTCGATAACTGTTTAGGTAAGGTAGTTTGACTAGAGTTAAACTACATGAATTCATGAGTTTGTAACTTAAACTTCAAGTTTTGAGTCTTTGTTCCTCCCAGGGTTTATTTCGCATTCTACCCTTACAGTTTTTTCCCTTGTTACTTTCACCCCAGGTTCCCTTACTGGAGGGTATTAAGGCACTGATCTCTCTAAAGCTGCTTTAGGGTGCTTTTGAATTGCGAGAGACACCATAGAGACTGATGTGAACTGAATCAAAGAATCAAATTATTCACAAAGAATTGTTTCTCTCTCTTTTAAAATATAGAGTCCTATGAATTAGTTCTGACAGTATTTCTATTTATGTATACATACATACTTTATTTCTTTCACTTTTCCTTCTCTGTGTATGAACTGGCCTTTGGCTGTATTATCTACATCCATTTCTCCATGTCTCATTAACAAAGACTCTTCTCACTGTCCCCCTAAGCACAGTGTTTATCTGATTAAACCCCTCAGTTTATATACCATAAGGGAGTCCTTCTCCTAACGTCAATAAATACATCGATAATTCTTTTTAATTGAGCAAGTAATTGAATAATTGGTCCCAACTCTATGAGGCTATTATTGAGGAGCCATGAACAGCCAGCTGGAGATTTGGATGAGCTCTGGTTGGCGTTTTTAAGCATTTAGTGTATTGTGCCAACAGAAGATGTCAGCCATAGCCCAAAAGCAGGTGTAATCATTTAGCTCTTTCAATGGAGTATTATTATGGCCTCATATTACACCCTCAAAGACACCATACAAAAGTAATATAGGGTGTTGGGGGGTGGAAATGAAGTGCTCTAAAAGGCCACTAAATAATTATACACAACAATTCTTATAGAATGAATCCTATTGGCTCTTCTCACTGACTAAGATAAACCCTGTGTAGTCTAGTTCAGTGGCACGGACGAAATTAGATGCAAATAATGAAATTCAACTAACCTTAAAATTGTGCATAGTTAGGTGTAGCAAAATAAATTTTTTAAAAGTTAGAGAAAACTTTCTCCATGTCTTTTGTTGTTGACGTAAAAAAATAAAAATTAAAAATTGTGCGTCCAGTTGCAGATTCATATATCAGTTGGTAGAAGCTAACAAATTAGGCAGATGGCGACATGAACAGGTTGTGTGACATGACCTCATCCTCAAAAAATTTGAACTAAACTACACAGGGTACAAGAAAATATGACCCAAGCAACAATAAACACAAAGATCACTTGCAGTGAGGACAGGTTTATGCTGACCTTAGTGTGTTTTGTGCAGTGCATTATTGGCAACCAAGAACATGAAAGAATCAGAGACATTTAGAAACCAAAATTTTGACACATTTTGACATATTGTTGGGTATATGTTGGGCATTTTGTCATATTTTGTCATATTGTTAGGCATATGCAACTTTATTATTTTATTATATTATATTATATTATATTATATTATATTATATTATATTATATTGTTTTTCATCCGTGTTTAAATATTTCTGTTTATAAAAGTGTATCTTCTGGTGGTGACAACCTGATTTTTAATACTTGTAAAAAAATAAATAAATAGTCAGTGAATCAGATGTACTAGTTTCTACTTGATACTATTTGGCCTCCTAGTGGGCTCTTCCTTCAAAATCAAAGCAGCGCGAACACTGTCTGCAACTCTTTTCTCAATATGGCAATGCAGTCATATATTTTCTGTGTGCTGACTCAGTATTAGAAGCTACACGCTCAAAAAAACGGCATGGAAAAGGGGTCGGTTGTGTAATCCTGTCATTTACATACCTGCATTGAATCAAGGGTCTCTGCCTCAGCTCAAAAATGTGCTCTACATCCCAATTACAGAGCAGCACAGCTGTGTGGTAGCAGATGCACTGCTGCAGCAACACTGCCCCCTGCTGCGTCTCCATCAGCCCACCATAAAAAAAAAACAAATGTTACAACACTGCTGCAGCACTTACATAAGCACACAGGCCCCATAACCATCACTATAAGCCGAGTCTTAGCATTGCTTTGAGAGATGTGTTTGGGCTCATGAAGGGCGATGTAGCACATATTTATGAGAGCTGAAATGTTGTTATGTTCTTATGGTGGTGAAAAAGAAACTGCCTCAGTTGTGACAGATAAGAAGATATTGAGAAGAATGTGACTGGATATTCATTTGTTTTGTCTTTCTTCTTCCTTTCTTTTCTCAGAGCCAACCCGTACCACCTGTGAGAACCCTGGGATGCCCCGTTATGGCTCTCTCAACAGGACCTTTGGCTTTAAGGTAGCAAGATGACTACATATATAATTAAAAACATGTGGAGTTCATTTCAGCTTGAGTGCTGCTCTCATTAAAGCTAAAAAGGGACAAACCAAAATTCTAAGAAATAAGAACTAATATGAACCAACTAATTTGAAATGTATTGTTTAGTATAAGAAGTAATATTAATTTTTCAAAAAAAAAATAAAACTTTCACTCATATATTATATATATATTTTATTTTTACATGTGTTATATACTCATGCACTGTAATATTATTGTATTATATTATATTATATTATATTATATTATATT